>NC_048576.1:92722585-92747585 GCF_013265735.2 Oncorhynchus mykiss | reverse complement strand
AGCCCTTCTCCTAGCCATTCTCCCAGCCCTACTCCCAGCCCTTTTCCCAGTCCTCCTCCCAGCCCTTCTCCTAGCCCTACTCCCAGTCCTACTCCCAGCCCTTCTCCTAGCCCTACTCCCAGCCCTTCTCCCAGCCCTTCTCCCAGCCCTACTCCCAGCCCTTCTCCCAGCCCTTCTCCCAGCCCTTCTCCCAGCCCTCCCAGCCCTTCTCCCATCCCTACTCCCAGCCCGACTCCCAGCCCTTCTCTCATCCTGATCCATCCCTTCTCCCATCCCTTCTCCCATCCCTTCTCCCATCCCTTCTCCCAGCCCTTCTCCCAGCCCTTCTCCCATCCCTTCTCCCATCCCTTCTCCCAGCCCTTCTCCCATTCCTTCTCCCAGCCCTTCTCCCATCCCTTCTCCCAGCCCTTCTCTCAGCCCTTCTCCCATCCCTACTCCCAGCCCTACTCTCAGCCCTTCTCCCAGCCCTACTCCCAGCCCTACTCCCAGCCCTACTCCCAGCCCTGAAAGCTCAAAGCTCTTATTGTCTGTGAAACGCCACACATCCCGGTCTTCTGCAAATATCTACCCCCGCGCTGTGTGTCCATAAAACGTGTCTTCAGCAGGAACCCGTCCAGACAGCCATTCCCGACGTTCCTGTCTGTTTTCCCCACAGTTGGCACAGTGGTGAGAGTGTTTGAGCGGGCGGCGGATGAGACCATTTCTTGACAATGAGAAACCTGTGTGAGCAGAGGCAGAAGGTTTATAAATGATTCATTATATTAAAAGAGAATCTGACTGCCTCGGGAGAGGAGGGCGCTGTAGGTATGAGAACACAGCATGTGTTCCCCCCATCACACTGTCAGGGCTGTCCAGATGTGTTTTCCCCTCCCTCTCTCACACACACACACACACACACACACACACACACACACACACACACACACACACACACACACACACACACACACACACACACACACACACACACACACACACACACACACACACACAGAGAGAGAGTTAAAGGCTATTATGTTGGTAGGATGTGTGTGTCTCATCAGAGAATGCCATGTACTCCACCCTCTACACACACTATAACAGGATCCCATACAGCCTTTATCCACCTATTGGCTGTTCTCCGTCTCTCTGGCATCAAGGAGTGTGTGTGTGTGTGTGTGTGTGTGGCAGCATTGTCTGTATCCAGAACTAGATGAGGCGTATAGCCAACACAGGAGCAGCCAGGAGAGCTCATTTGTTTGGGATTAGAATCTCTCATCCTGATCATGTAAAGAACTATATTGTCTAAACAGCTGGCTGAGGTGGGTGGTGAGCTTCGGTTGACCTTTTCTAAGACAATTTTATTTGCATAGCACTTTGGGAAAAACATCCCAGAATCCTTTTCACCTCTTTCAGTCCCCTGGATTCACGAGCGAGTGGCTGACCACGAAGGCACTCAACAAACACAGACTGTCAAATCAGAGACACCCACTACACACACACACACACACACACACACACACACACACACACACGTGCAGGCACACACGCACACACACAAACGCACACACACAAACGCGCAGGCACACACACACACACACACAAACGCACACACACAAACGCGCAGGCACACACACACACACACACACAAACGTGCAGGCACACACGCACACACACACACACAAACGCACACACACAAACGCGCAGGCACACACACACACACAAACACACAAACGCGCAGGCACATACACACACACACACACACACACACACACACACACACTCCTCAAACCTTATCTCCACCAATACACTCACTCATTTCCCTCCTTCTCTCCTGTATATTACCTCTCTACTGTACACACCCTTTTCCCCTCTCTCCTGTATATTACCTCTCTACTGTACACACCCTTCTCCCCTCTGTCCCCCTCTCCCTCTCTACCTCTCGCGCCCTCTGTCTGTTTCTCCCTCTCACGCCCTCTGTCCCTCTCTCCCTCTCTATCTCTCGCGCCCTCTCTCCCTCTCTATCTCCCGCGCCCTCTCTCCCTCTCTCTCTCCCGCGCCCTCTGTCCGTTTCTCCCCCGCTCTGACCACATCCACTAAAGTCCCTCCACAGGCACGCAGTTTGCAGAGTGTTGGAGGCGTGTAGTGCTGACACTTTCCCCCAGCCCTCCAGTCCTGCTCTGGCCTGGCTCCAGCTACAGCCTGGCTCTCTGGTTCTGATCAGACGGGCCCCCGCGCTCCAGTCCCTGGGGGGTCCAACTCTCCCACTCCACCCCCTCCAGAACACAAAGAGAGAGGGGGCCAGCTAAACTCTTGTCCTCCCACCACAGTTGTTTCCAAACCAACAGGAATTTGGCTACCAGTTCCTTTAATGTTTTCAAGATGACTCTGACTGTTCTGAGGAAATCCCCCCATTTTAGTAGCCATTTGAAATTCCTTTTTGTTTTTATTGCGAGGAAGTACGCACCGAGTTCCTCAGTCGGCTCCCAGGCTTCGTTCTGTGCAGTCTGTCAGTCAGTCTCTCTCTCTCTAGTGACTTTTCCAGGGTTGAGTTGCCGGGTTCAACTGTTTGTCTGGGAGTATTTCTGCAGTCTGGTTAGTTTCAGTGTTCGTCTGGGTTCCTGTATTACTGTGACATGGTATTACTGTGATAGGACACGTCTGTTGTTCTGAAATCAACTGAAGGACAGGATTGGAATATTCCACTGACAAGAGAGCAAAGAGTCTGCTGCCACTAACAGTATGTTCTTACTGGGTAAGTAGAGACTGGACTCTCTCCTTCTATTTCAATTCAATGGACTATGACTCTCTCTCTCTCTCGTCTTGTCTTAATGTGGCAGATGCCAGTCAGCCAGCCAGCCAGCCAGCCAGCCAGCCAGCCAGCCAGCCAGCCAGCCAGTCAGTCAGCCACGGGTTGGTTTGCTACTTCACCTTGTTTCTGACTCACAAAGTTCACAAAGACAAAGTTCCTGGAGAAAAAAAATAACTTTTCTGACTTTAATGTTTGATCACTCAGCTCTTCCTTCTATTGATTCAGTCTGAGAGAGGAAGGGAGGGGCTTTATTTTCTGGGCCTAGATGACAGGGGAAACGTTGGGGAGTATAATCATAAGCACACGCTGTATACTGAAGGTTACACATACTGCCTCGTGATATTGACTGTTGACTGACTGTGGGAACACAGTGGGTTTGTCTCCCATTCCTCCTCAGATAGTTGGCAGATGGAGTGATTCACAGCTCTGTATTGTGTCTGTTTTAGAGACATCTGTGTGGTGTCTGTAGATATATGTTGTGTGTGAAGATCTGTGTGTGTGTGTGTGTGAGAGAACTTGGAGTGTGTATGTGTCTCTCTTCTCCCTCTCTCCTCTCTCTCTCCTCTCTTCCCTCTCTCATCTCCTCTCTCTCCTTCCCCTCTCCTCCCTCTCTCCTCTCCTCCCTCTCTCTTCTTTCCCTCTCCTTTCTCCTCTCCTCCCTCTCTCCTCTCCTCCCCCTCTCTCTTCTCCTCCCTCTCTCCTCTCTTCCCCTCTCATCTCCTCTCTCTTCCCTCTCTCCTCTCCTCCCTCCCTCTCTCCTCTCCTCCCTCTCTCTTCTTTCCCTCTCCGTTCTCCTCTCCTCCCTCTCTCCTCTTCTCCCTCCCTCTCTCTTCTCCTCCCTCTCCTCTCTTCCCCTCTCATCTCCTCTCTCCTCCTTCTCTCCTCTCTTCCCTCCCTCTCTCCTCTCCTCCCTCTCTCCTCTCTTCCCTCTCTCATCTCCTCTCTCTCTCCTTCCCCTCTCCTCTCCTCTCCTCCCTCTCTCCTCTCCTCCCTCCCTCCCTCTCTCTTCTTTCCCTCTCCTCTCTCTTCTCCTCCCTCTCTCCTCTCCTCTCCTCCCTCCATCTCTTTTCTTTCCCTCTCCTCTCTCCTCTCCCTCTTTCTGATCTGTGCTGACCAGTGAGCTATGGAGAGCAGGTTGATGCAGTCAGCCTTCCACTCAGCCAGCCTTCCACTCAGCCAGCCAGCCTTCTACTCAGCCAGCCTTCCACTCAGCCAGCCTTCCACTCAGCCAGCCTTCCACTCAGCCAGCCTTCCACTCAGCTAGCCTTCCACTCAGCCAGCCTTCCACCCAGCCAGCCTTCCACTCAGCCAGCCTTCCACTCAGCCAGCCTTCCACTCAGCTAGCCTTCCACTCAGCCAGCCTTCCACTCAGCCAGCCTTCCACTCAGCTAGCCTTCCACTCAGCCAGCCTTCCACTCAGCCAGCCTTCCACTCAGCTAGCTTTCCACTCAGCCAGACTTCCATTCATCCAGCCTTCCACTCCGCCAGCCTTCCACTCTGCCAGCCTTCCACTCAGCCAGCCTTCCACTCAGCTAGCCTTCCACTCAGCCAGCCTTCCACTCAGCCAGCCTTCCACTCAGCCAGCCTTCCACTCAGCCAGCCTTCCACTAAGCCAGCCTTCCACTCAGCTAGCCTTCCACTCAGCCAGCCTTCCACTCAGCCAGCCTTCCACTCAGCTAGCCTTCCACTCAACCAGCATTCCACTCAGCCAGCCTCCATCCAGTAAGCCAACCAGTCAGTCAGTCAGTCATCCAGTCAGTCAGCCAGCCAGTCGGCAATCCAGCAAGATATATACAGTGCCTTGCGAAAGTATTCGGCTCCCTTGAACTTTGCGACGTTTTGCCAACTTTCAGGCATCAAACATAAAGATATAAAACTGTATTTTTTTGTGAAGAATCAACAACAAGTGGGACGCAATCATGAAGTGGAACGACATTTATTGGATATTTCAAACTTTTTTAACAAATCAAAAACTGAAAAATTGGGCGTGCAAAATTATTCAGCCCCCTTAAGTTAATACTTTGTAGCGCCACCTTTTGCTGCGATTACAGCTGTAAGTCGCTTGGGGTATGTCTCTATCAGTTTTGCACATCGAGAGACTGACATTTTTTCCCATTCCTCCTTGCAAAACAGCTCGAGCTCAGTGAGGTTGGATGGAGAGCATTTGTGAACAGCAGTTTTCAGTTCTTTCCACAGATTCTCGATTGGATTCAGGTCTGGACTTTGACTTGGCCATTCTAACACCTGGATATGTTTATTTTTGAAGATTTTGCTTTATGTTTTGGATCATTGTCTTGTTGGAAGACAAATCTCCGTCCCAGTCTCAGGTCTTTTGCAGACTCCATCAGGTTTTCTTCCAGAATGGTCCTGTATTTGGCTCCATCCATCTTCCCATCAATTTTAACCATCTTCCCTGTCCCTGCTGAAGAAAAGCAGGCCCAAACCATGATGCTGCCACCACCATGTTTGACAGTGGGGATGGTGTGTTCAGGGTGATGAGCTGTGTTGCTTTTACGCCAAACATAACGTTTTGCATTGTTGCCAAAAAGTTCCATTTTGGTTTCATCTGACCAGAGCACCTTCTTCCACATGTTTGGTGTGTCTCCCAGGTGGCTTGTGGCAAACTTTAACCGACACTTTTTATGGATATCTTTAAGAAATGGCTTTCTTCTTGCCACTCTTCCATAAAGGCCAGATTTGTGCAATATACGACTGATTGTTGTCCTATGGACAGAGTCTCCCATCTCAGCTGTAGATCTCTGCTGTTCATCCAGAGTGATCATGGGCCTCTTGGCTGCATCTCTGATCAGTCTTCTCCTTGTATGAGCTGAAAGTTTAGAGGGACGGCCAGGTCTTGGTAGATTTGCAGTGGTCTGATACTCCTTCCATTTCAATATTATCGCTTGCACAGTGCTCCTTGGGATGTTTAAAGCTTGGGAAATCTTTTTGTATCCAAATCCGGCTTTAAACTTCTTCACAACAGTATCTCGGACCTGCCTGGTGTGTTCCTTGTTCTTCATGATGCTCTCTGCGCTTTTAACGGACCTCTGAGACTATCACAGTGCAGGTGCATTTATACGGAGACTTGATTACACACAGGTGGATTGTATTTATCATCAGTAGTCATTTAGGTCAACAATGGATCTATATATATATATAGATAGATGGATGGATGGAGAGAGAGAGAGAGAGAGAGAGAGGGAGAGAGAGAGAGAGAGAGAGAGAGAGAGAGAGGGAGAGAGAGAGAGAGAGAGAGATTAGCATGTGTATTTCCCTGATAAGGAAGTTTGTGAAAAAAGTATGTCAGTACAGTACAGTGTGTTAGTACAGTACAGTGTGTTAGTACAGTACAGTGTGTTAGTACAGTACAGTGTGTTTGTACAGTACAGTACAGTGTGTTAGTACAGTGCAGTGTGTTTGTTCAGTACAGTACAGTGTGTTAGTACATTACAGTTCAGTGTGTTAGTACAGTACAGTTCAGTGTGTTAGTACAGTGTGTTAGTACAGTACAGTGTGTTAGTACAGTGTGTTAGTACAGTACAGTGTGTTAGTACAGTACAGTACAGTGTGTTAGTACAGTACAGTGTGTCAGTACAGTACAGTACAGTGTGTTAGTACAGTACAGTGTGTCAGTACAGTACAGTACAGTGTGTTAGTACAGTACAGTACAGTGTGTTAGTACAGTACAGTACAGTGTGTTAGTACAGTACAGTGTGTTAGTACAGTACAGTGTGTCAGTACAGTACAGTGTGTTTGTACAGTACAGTACAGTGTGTTAGTACAGTACAGTGTGTTATTACAGTGCAGTGTGTTTGTTCAGTACAGTACAGTGTGTTAGTACATTACAGTTCAGTGTGTTAGTACAGTACAGTTCAGTGTGTTAGTACAGTACAGTGTGTTAGTACAGTACAGTGTGTTAGTACAGTGTGTTAGTACAGTACAGTACAGTACAGTGTGTTAGTACAGTACAGTGTGTTATTACAGTGCAGTGTGTTTGTTCAGTACAGTACAGTGTGTTAGTACATTACAGTTCAGTGTGTTAGTACAGTACAGTTCAGTGTGTTAGTACAGTACAGTGTGTTAGTACAGTACAGTGTGTTAGTACAGTGTGTTAGTACAGTACAGTACAGTACAGTGTGTTAGTACAGTACAGTGTGTTATTACAGTGCAGTGTGTTTGTTCAGTACAGTACAGTGTGTTAGTACATTACAGTTCAGTGTGTTAGTACAGTACAGTTCAGTGTGTTAGTACAGTACAGTGTGTTAGTACAGTACAGTGTGTTAGTACAGTGTGTTAGTACAGTACAGTACAGTACAGTGTGTTAGTACAGTACAGTGTGTTATTACAGTGCAGTGTGTTTGTTCAGTACAGTACAGTGTGTTAGTACATTACAGTTCAGTGTGTTAGTACAGTACAGTTCAGTGTGTTAGTACAGTACAGTGTGTTAGTACAGTACAGTGTGTTAGTACAGTGTGTTAGTACAGTACAGTACAGTACAGTGTGTTAGTACAGTACAGTGTGTTATTACAGTGTAGTGTGTTTGTTCAGTACAGTACAGTGTGTTAGTACATTACAGTTCAGTGTGTTAGTACAGTACAGTTCAGTGTGTTAGTACAGTACAGTGTGTTAGTACAGTACAGTGTGTTAGTACAGTGTGTTAGTACAGTACAGTACAGTACAGTGTGTTAGTACAGTACAGTGTGTTAGTACAGTACAGGTCAGTGTGTTAGTACAGTACAGTTCAGTGTGTTAGTACAGTACAGTGTGTTAGTACAGTGTGTTAGTACAGTACAGTGTGTTAGTACAGTGTGTTAGTACAGTACAGTGTGTTAGTACAGTACAGTGTGTTAGTACAGTGTGTTAGTACAGTGTGTTTGTACAGTACAGTACAGTGTGTTTGTACAGTACAGTGTGTCAGTACAGTGCAGTGTGTTTGTACAGTACAGTACAGTGTGTTAGTACAGTACAGTTCAGTGTGTTACTACAGTACAGTTCAGTGTGTTAGTACAGTACAGTGCAGTGTGTTTGTACAGTACAGTACAGTGTGTTTGTACAGTACAGTACAGTGTGTTTGTACAGTACAGTGTGTTAGTACCGTACAGTACAGTGTGTCAGTACAGTACAGTGTGTTAGTACAGTGCAGTGTGTTTGTACAGTACAGTGTGTTAGTACAGTACAGTGTGTTTGTACAGTACAGTACAGTGTGTTAGTACAGTACAGTGTGTTAGTACAGTACAGTACAGTGTGTCAGTACAGTACAGTGTGTTAGTACAGTACAGTGTGTTAGTGCAGTACAGTGTGTCAGTACAGTACAGTTTGTTAGTACAGTACAGTGTGTTAGTACAGTACAGTGTGTTAGTACAGTACAGTGTGTTAGTACAGTACAGTACAGTGTGTCAGTACAGTACAGTGTGTTAGTACAGTACAGTGTGTTAGTACAGTACAGTACAGTGTGTCAGTACAGTACAGTGTGTTAGTACAGTGTGTCAGTACAGTACAGTGTGTTAGTACAGTACAGTGTGTTAGTACAGTACAGTACAGTGTGTTAGTACAGTACAGTGTGTTAGTACAGTACAGTACAGTGTGTCAGTACAGTACAGTGTGTTTGTACAGTACAGTACAGTGTGTTAGTACAGTACAGTGTGTTAGTACAGTACAGTACAGTGTGTCAGTACAGTACAGTGTGTTAGTACAGTACAGTGTGTCAGTACAGTACAGTGTGTTAGTACAGTACAGTGTGTTAGTACAGTACAGTGTGTTAGTACAGTACAGTGTGTCAGTACAGTACAGTGTGTTAGTACAGTACAGTACAGTGTGTTAGTACAGTACAGTGTGTTAGTACAGTACAGTGTGTTAGTACAGTACAGTGTGTCAGTACAGTACAGTGTGTTAGTACAGTACAGTGTATTAGTACAGTACAGTGTGTTAGTACAGTACAGTACAGTGTGTTAGTACAGTACAGTGTGTTAGTACAGTACAGTGTGTTAGTACAGTACAGTGTGTTAGTACAGTACAGTACAGTGTGTTAGTACAGTACAGTACAGTGTGTTAGTACAGTACAGTACAGTGTGTTAGTACAGTACAGTGTGTTAGTACAGTACAGTGTGTTAGTACAGTACAGTACAGTGTGTTAGTACAGTACAGTACAGTGTGTTAGTACAGTACAGTGTGTTAGTACAGTACAGTGTGTTAGTACAGTACAGTGTGTTAGTACAGTACAGTACAGTGTGTTAGTACAGTACAGTACAGTGTGTTAGTACAGTACAGTACAGTGTGTTTGTACAGTACAGTACAGTGTGTTAGTACAGTACAGTACAGTGTGTCAGTACAGTACAGTGTGTTAGTACAGGACAGTGTGTCAGTACAGTGTGTCAGTACAGTGTGTTAGTACAGTACAGTACAGTGGATTTGTACAGTACAGTGCGTGAGTGTGTTTGTACAGTACAGTGTGTTTGTACAGTACAGTGCGTGAGTGTGTTTGTACAGTACAGTGTGTTTGTACAGTACAGTGCGTGAGTGTGTTTGTACAGTACAGTGTGTTTGTACAGTACAATGTGTTTGTACAGTACAATGTGTTTGTACAGTGCAGTACAGTGTGTTTGTACAGTACAGTGTGTTTGTACAGTACAGTGTGTTTGTACAGTACAGTGGGTTTGTACAGTACAGTGGGTCAGTACAGTGGGTTTGTATAGTACAGTGTGTTTGTACAGTACAGTGTGTTTGTACAGTACAGTGTGTTTGTACAGTATAGTGCGTGAGTGTGTTTGTATAGTACAGTGGGTTTGTACAGTACAGTGGGTTTGTATAGTACAGTGGGTTTGTACAGTACAGTGCGCCCCAATCCCATTCATCCTGTTATTGTGGAGTATAATTCCCCTAGTGACGACAGAATGTCACGTCCCAGTGCCACAGTGATGGTATGGATGTCACATCCGAGCAGATTAAACAATCTCAACTGGCAAAGATGACCGTCCCCCAACACTTAGAGACAGATTAGAAAGATGACCGTCCCCCAACACTTAGAGACAGATTAGAAAGATGACCGTCCCCCAACACTTAGAGACAGATTAGAAAGATGACCGTCCCCCAACACTTAGAGACAGATTAGAAAGATGACCGCCCCCCAACACTTAGAGACAGATTAGATGTGGGGAAACCCTGTCTAATGTGTGATAATCCCTGCTGCTGTGGAGAGCCTGGCTTTATGGGGTTTGTGCTGCTGGAGCAATGAGCCCTGGGTGTTGCTCCAGACTGAACACACACACACACACATACACACACACACACACACACACACACACACACACACACACACACACACACACACACACACACACACACACACACACACACAGTATACTGACCAGCTGCATCATCTGCCCACTGTTCTGTTGTAATGCAGCCACCTCCCCTCTAGCTGTTTCCCCGCTGTCGTTCCCATGACAACATCTCCCTGTTCTCTCAAGCCCCTCCCCCGGTTCCACTTTCCTGCCTGCTGCTCGCTCCAGGGCCTCAGTCGGGTCTCTACTGAAAGTGTGTGTGTGTGTGTGTGTGTGCGTGTGTGTATGTTGTGTGTGTGTGTGTGTGTGTGTGTGAGAGAGCGCTGATTTCCTACCCATTCTGCATACAGAGGAACCTCCTACTCCAGAGGTTCAGAAACATGGCAGTCTGTGTGTGTTTATCTGCATGTACCGTATGTGTGTGTCTGTGTCTGTGTCTCTGTGACAACCTAGGAAGGAAGAGAACAAAGGAGATTGGTGAAGTGTTGGGGTCCCCCCCCCCCCCGTCCTTTAGTTCCATAACAGGATTAATCTCCATCCCTGTTGATTAGGATGCACATGACCCAACTCTCTTAAGCAGCCTATAGAAGTGCTCCATTGGCACCACATAACATACTTTACCGCCAAATAAATAAACACTGGTTCAAAACGACAGGCGAGAGGCGAGAGAAAACACTGTTACGAGAGGTTCGGCTTAGCGTCTCGCAACTACCATGTCATCCTTTTAATAACCGGTTAAATAAACAGCCATCGTTGGCCTCGGCTGAGTCGGCTCGCTGCTCTCATGCCTTGGTCCTCAGCTCTTCTCTTGCTCTGTCTTCATTGGCAGCAGCTATGATTGACAGGCTGTGTTCCCACCTATGCATTCATTAGGTTTGAAAGAGGGATTTGACACAGAGAGGGTGAATTACATAAATGGAGGCAAGATGTCTGTCTCTACGTCATAGCTCTGCATGCTCGCACACTCACACGCACACACAAACACTAACACACACACTCTACATACACGTACATTGTAATGTTGTAATATTGTTGTATTGTAGATATGTGGTGGTAGAGTAGTGGTGTGATAATGTATTGTATTGTAGATATGTGGTGGTAGAGTAGTGGTGTGATAATGTATTGTATTGTAGATATGTGGTGGTAGAGTAGTGGTGTGATAATGTATTGTATTGTAGATATGTGGTGGTAGAGTAGTGGTGTGATAATGTATTGTATTGTAGATATGTGGTGGTAGAGTAGTGGTGTGATAATGCATTGTATTGTAGATATTTGGTGGTAGAGTAGTGGCGTGATAATGTATTGTATTGTAGATATGTGGTGGTAGAGTAGTGGCGTGATAATGTATTGTATTGTAGATATGTGGTGGCAGAGTAGTGGTGTGATAATGTATTGTATTGTAGATATGTGGTGGTAGAGTAGTGGTGTGATAATGTATTGTATTGTAGATATGTGGTGGGAGAGTAGTGGTGTGATAATGTATTGTATTGTAGATATGTGGTGGTAGAGTAATGGTGTGATAATGTATTGTATTGTAGATATGTGGTGGTAGAGTAGTGGTGTGATAATGTATTGTATTGTAGATATGTGGTGGTAGAGTAGTGGTGTGATAATGCATTGTATTGTAGATATTTGGTGGTAGAGTAGTGGCGTGATAATGTATTGTATTGTAGATATGTGGTGGTAGAGTAGTGGCGTGATAATGTATTGTATTGTAGATATGTGGTGGCAGAGTAGTGGTGTGATAATGTATTGTATTGTAGATATGTGGTGGTAGAGTAGTGGTGTGATAATGTATTGTATTGTAGATATGTGGTGGGAGAGTAGTGGTGTGATAATGTATTGTATTGTAGATATGTGGTGGTAGAGTAATGGTGTGATAATGTATTGTATTGTAGATATGTGGTGGTAGAGTAGTTGTGTGATAATGTATTGTATTGTAGATATGTGGTGGTAGAGTGGTGGTGTGATAATGTATTGTATTGTAGATATGTGGTGGTAGAGTAGTGGTGTGATAATGTATTGTATTGTAGATATGTGGTGGTAGAGTAGTGGTGTGATAATGTATTGTATTGTAGATATGTGGTGGTAGAGTGGTGGTGTGATAATGTATTGTATTGTAGATATGTGGTGGCAGAGTAGTGGTTGTACCTTACTGCTGCCTGTCAGTGGGTAAGGTGAGGGTTGACTGGGAGGTGAAAGCATCTGGCTTTGTTTTAGATGAGATTAAAGGTAGCAGAGAAAGCAGCTCAGTGAAGTCTTGACCAGCACAGCAACAGACATGACCCTGTCAACCAACCAGCAACAGACATGGCCCTGTCAACCAACCAGTAGGAGACATGGCCCTATCAACCAACCAGTAGGAGACATGACCCTGTCAACCAACCAGCAACAGACATGGCCCTGTCAACCAACCAGCAGGAGACATGGCCCTATCAACCAACCAGCAACAGACATGGCCCTGTCAACCAACCAGCAGGAGACATAGGTCCACAGACGATGCAATCTCAACCACACTGCACACTGCCCTAACCCATCTGGACAAGAGGAATACCTATGTGAGAATGCTGTTCATCGACTACAGCTCGGCATTCAACACCATAGTACCCTCCAAGCTCGTCATCAAGCTCGAGACCCTGGGTCTCGACCCCGCCCTGTGCAACTGGGTACTGGACTTCCTGACGGGCCGCCCCCAGGTGGTGAGGGTAGGCAACAACATCTCCTCCCCGCTGATCCTCAACACTGGGGCCCCACAAGGGTGCGTTCTGAGCCCTCTCCTGTACTCCCTGTTCACCCACGACTGCGTGGCCACGCACGCCTCCAACTCAATCATCAAGTTTGCGGACGACACAACAGTGGTAGGCTTGATTACCAACAACGATGAGACGGCCTACAGGGAGGAGGTGAGGGCCCTCGGAGTGTGGTGTCAGGAAAATAACCTCACACTCAACGTCAACAAAACTAAGGAGATGATTGTGGACTTCAGGAAACAGCAGAGGGAACACCCCCCTATCCACATCGATGGAACAGTAGTGGAGAGGGTAGCAAGTTTTAAGTTCCTCGGCATACACATCACAGACAAACTGAATTGGTCCACTCACACAGACAGCATCGTGAAGAAGGCGCAGCAGCGCCTCTTCAACCTCAGGAGGCTGAAGAAATTCGGCTTGTCACCAAAAGCACTCACAAACTTCTACAGATGCACAATCGAGAGCATCCTGGCGGGCTGTATCACCGCCTGGTATGGCAACTGCACCGCCCTCAACCGTAAGGCTCTCCAGAGGGTAGTGAGGTCTGCTCAACGCATCACCGGGGGCAAACTACCTGCCCTCCAGGACACCTACACCACCCGATGTCACAGGAAGGCCATAAAGATCATCAAGGACATCAACCACCCGAGCCACTGCCTGTTCACCCCGCTATCATCCAGAAGGCGAGGTCAGTACAGGTGCATCAAAGCTGGGACCGAGAGACTGAAAAACAGCTTCTATCTCAAGGCCATCAGACTGTTAAACAGCCACCACTAACACTGAGTGGCTGCTGCCAACACACTGACACTGACTCAACTCCAGCCACTTTAATAATGGGAATTGATGGGAAATGATGTAAATATATCACTAGCCACTTTAAACAATGCTACCTTATATAAATGTTACTTACCCTACATTATTCATCTCATATGCATACGTATATACTGTACTCTATATCATCGACGGTATCCTTATGTAATACATGTATCACTAGCCACTTTATACTATACTATGCCACTTTGTTTACATACTCATCTCATTTGTACATACTGTACCCGATACCATCTACTGTATCTTGCCTATGCTGCTCTGTACCATCACTCATTCATATATCCTTATGTACATATTCTTTATCCCCTTACACTGTGTACAAGACAGTAGTTTTGGAATTGTTAGTTAGATTACTTGTTATTACTGCATTGTCGGAACTAGAAGCACAAGCATTTCGCTACACTCGCATTAACATCTGCTAACCATGTGTATGTGACAAATAAAATTTGATTTGATTTGATTTGATTTGATTTGATTTGTCAACCAACCAGCAACAGACATGGCCCTGTCAACCAACCAGCAGGAGACATGGCCCTGTCAACCAACCAGCAACAGACATGGCCCTGTCAACCAACCAGTAGGAGACATGGCCCTATCAACCAACCAGTAGGAGACATGGCCCTGTCAATCAACCAGCAACAGACATGGCCCTATCAACCAACCAGCATCAGACATGGCCCTGTCAACCAACCAGTAGGAGACATGGCCCTATCAACCAACCAGCAACAGACATGGCCCTATCAACCAACCAGCAACAGACATGGCCCTATCAACCAACCAGCAACAGACATGGCCCTATCAACCAACCAGCAACAGACATGGCCCTATCAACCAACCAGTAGGAGACATGGCCCTGTCAACCAACCAGCAACAGACATGGCCCTATCAACCAACCAGTAGGAGACATGGCCCTGTCAACCAACCAGCAACAGACATGGGCCTGTCAACCAACCAGCAACAGACATGGCCCTGTCAACCAACCAGTAGGAGACATGGCCCTGTCAACCAACCAGTAGGAGACATGACCCTGTCAACCCACCAGTAACAGACATGGCCCTGTCAACCAACTAGCAACAGACATGGCCCTGTCAACCAACCAGTAGGAGACATGGCCCTGTCAACCAACCAGTAGGAGACATGACCCTGTCAACCCACCAGTAACAGACATGGCCCTGTCAACCAACTAGCAACAGACATGGCCCTGTCAACCAACCAGTAGGAGACATGACCCTGTCAACCAACCAGCAACAGACATGGCCCTGTCAACCAACCAGTAGGAGACATGGCCCTATCAACCAACCAGTAGGAGACATGGCCCTGTCAATCAACCAGCAACAGACATGGCCCTGTCAACCAACCAGCAGGAGACATGGCCCTGTCAACCAACCAGCAACAGACATGGCCCTGTCAACCAACCAGCAGGAGACATGGCCCTGTCAACCAACCAGCAACAGACATGGCCCTGTCAACCAACCAGTAGGAGACATGGCCCTGTCAACCAACCAGTAGGAGACATGGCCCTATCAACCAACCAGCAACAGACATGGCCCTATCAACCAACCAGCAACAGACATGGCCCTATCAACCAACCAGTAGGAGACATGGCCCTGTCAACCAACCAGCAACAGACATGGCCCTATCAACCAACCAGTAGGAGACATGGCCCTGTCAACCAACCAGCAACAGACATGGGCCTGTCAACCAACCAGCAACAGACATGGCCCTGTCAACCAACCAGCAACAGACATGGCCCTGTCAACCAACCAGTAGGAGACATGGCCCTGTCAACCAACCAGTAGGAGACATGACCTTGTCAACCCACCAGTAACAGACATGGCCCTGTCAACCAACTAGCAACAGACATGGCCCTGTCAACCAACCAGTAGGAGACATGACCCTGTCAACCAACCAGCAACAGACATGGCCCTGTCAACCAACCAGTAGGAGACATGGCCCTATCAACCAACCAGTAGGAGACATGGCCCTGTCAATCAACCAGCAACAGACATGGCCCTGTCAACCAACCAGTAGGAGACATGACCCTGTCAACCAACTAGCAACAGACATGGCCCTATCAACCAACCAGCAACAGACATGGCCCTGTCAACCAACCAGCAACAGACATGGCCCTGTCAACCAACCAGTAGGAGACATGGCCCTATCAACCAACCAGTAGGAGACATGACCCTGTCAACCAACCAGCAGGAGACATGGCCCTGTCAACCAACCAGCAACAGACATGGCCCTGTCAACCAACCAGTAGGAGACATGGCCCTATCAACCAACCAGTAGGAGACATGGCCCTGTCAACCAACCAGCAACAGACATGGCCCTATCAACCAACCAGCATCAGACATGGCCCTTTCAACCAACCAGTAGGAGACATGGCCCTGTCAACCAACCAGCAACAGACATGGGCCTGTCAACCAACCAGCAACAGACATGGCCCTGTCAACCAACCAGCAACAGACATGGCCCTGTCAACCAACCAGCAGGAGACATGGCCCTATCAACCAACCAGTAGGAGACATGACCCTGTCAACCAACCAGCAGGAGACATGGCCCTGTCAACCAACCAGCGGGTCAATATGTCTAGACTCTGGAGTGGCAGGGTGTGCAGTCAGCAGGAGCCAATCAGATCGCCAGGCCAGGGATGATGAGCATCGCCCTCCTATGAATACTATTAACCTCTGTTCAGGTTTTGACTACCAGTCAGCCCATTTATATTGTCCACTAGACATTTTATCTCTGTTGAGTGACGTACAGTCTCAGGATCAGTGGTGGTGGTCATGTCTGCTTACTGAGTGTTGAAAGCCTAATAATATGTTCTGACCCCGGACCAGCTAAAGGGACCTCTACAAGCTTTAGCTTCTCCCCTCTGTCTAAATATCTATGGATTAGTGCTCTCCTCACCTCCTCTTTCCCTCTTCCTGCTGCTTGGCTTGTTATTATCCCTCTCCTCTTCTCCTGGTACCTCCTCCTCTATCCCTCCCTCTCTCAGGACATATCTGTGGTCCTCCCTCTCTCAGGACATGTCTGTGGTCCTCCCTCTCTCAGGACATGTCTGTGGTCCTCCCTCTCTCAGGATATGTCTGTGGTCCTCCCTCTCTCAAGACATGTCTGTGGTCCTCTCCTCTCAGGATATGTCTGTTGTCCTCCCTCTCTCAGGACATGTCTGTGGTCCTCTCCTCTCAGGACATGTCTGTGGTCCTCCCTCTCTCAGGACATGTCTGTGGTCCTCCCTCTCTCAGGACATGTCTGTGGTCCTCTCCTCTCAGGACATGTCTGTGGTCCTCCCTCTCTCAGGACATGTCTGTGGTCCTCCCTCTCTCAAGACATGTCTGTGGTCCTCTCCTCTCAGGACATGTCTGTGGTCTTCCCTCTCTCAGGACATGTCTGTGGTCCTCCCTCTCTCAGGACATACAGTGCCTTGCGAAAGTATTCGGCCCCCTTGAACTTTGCGAACTTTTGCCACATTTCAGGCTTCAAACATAAAGATATAAAACTGTATTTTTTTGTGAAGAATCAACAACAAGTGGGACACAATCATGAAGTGGAACGACATTTATTGGATATTTCAAACTTTTTTAACAAATCAAAAACTGAAAAATTGGGTGTGCAAAATTATTCAGCCCCCTTAAGTTAATACTTTGTAGCGCCACCTTTTGCTGCGATTACAGCTGTAAGTCGCTTGGGGTATGTCTCTATCAGTTTTGCACATCGAGAGACTGAAATTTTTTCCCATTCCTCCTTGCAAAACAGCTCGAGCTCAGTGAGGTTGGATGGAAAGCATTTGTGAACAGCAGTTTTCAGTTCTTTCCACAGATTCTCGATTGGATTCAGGTCTGGACTTTGACTTGGCCATTCTAACACCTGGATATGTTTATTTTTGAACCATTCCATTGTAGATTTTGCTTTATGTTTTGGATCATTGTCTTGTTGGAAGACAAATCTCTGTCCCAGTCTCAGGTCTTTTGCAGACTCCATCAGGTTTTCTTCCAGAATGGTCCTGTATTTGGCTCCATCCATCTTCCCATCAATTTTAACCATCTTCCCTGTCCCTGCTGAAGAAAAGCAGGCCCAAACCATGATGCTGCCACCACCATGTTTGACAGTGGGGATGGTGTGTTCAGCTGTGTTGCTTTTACGCCAAACATAACGTTTTGCATTGTTGCCAAAAAGTTCAATTTTGGTTTCATCTGAACAGAGCACCTTCTTCCACATGCTTGGTGTGTCTCCTAGGTGGCTTGTGGCAAACTTTAAACTACACTTTTTATGGATATCTTTAAGAAATGGCTTTCTTCTTGCCACTCTTCCATAAAGGCCAGATTTGTGCAATATACGACTGATTGTTGTCCTATGGACAGTCTCCCACCTCAGCTGTAGATCTCTGCAGTTCATCCAGAGTGATCATGGGCCTCTTGGCTGCATCTCTGATCAGTCTTCTCCTTGTATGAGCTGAAAGTTTAGAGGGGACGGCCAGGTCTTGGTAGATTTGCAGTGGTCTGATACTCCTTCCATTTCAACATTATCGCTTGCACAGTGCTCCTTGGGATGTTTAAAGCTTAGGAAATCTTTTTGTATCCAAATCCGGCTTTAAACTTCTTCACAACAGTATCTCGGACCTGCCTGGTGTGTTCCTTGTTCTTCATGATGCTCTCTGCGCTTTTAACGGACCTCTGAGACTATCACAGTGCAGGTGCATTTATACGGAGACTTGATTACACACAGGTGGATTGTATTTATCATCATTAGTCATTTAGGTCAACATTGGATCATTCAGAGATCCTCACTGAACTTCTGGAGAGAGTTTGCTGCACTGAAAGTAAAGGGGCTGAATAATTTTGCACGCCCAATTTTTCAGTTTTTGATTTGTTAAAAAAGTTTGAAATATCCAATAAATGTCGTTCCACTTCATGATTGTGTCCCACTTGTTGTTGATTCTTCACAAAAAAATACAGTTTTATATCTTTATGTTTGAAGCCTGAAATGTGGCAAAAGGTCGCAAAGTTCAAGGGGGCCGAATACTTTCGCAAGGCACTGTATCTGTGGTCCTCCCTCGCTCAGGACATATCTGTGGTCCTCCCTCTCTCAGGACATGTCTGTGGTCCTCTCCTCTTAGGACATGTCTGTGGTCCTCCCTCTCTCAGGACATGTCTGTGGTCCTCTCCTCTCAGAACATGTCTGTGGTCGTCCCTCTCAGGACATGTCTGTGGTCCTCTCCTCTCAGGACATGTCTGTGGTCCTCTCCTCTCAGGACATGTCTGTGGTCCTCTCCTCTCAGTGTGGATGCTGCATGGTATATATCTCTCTCTCTGGGACATGTTAATAATGCAGGAGGCTTAGTTGATTAATGTGGGGGCTGGGGGCTTAGTGTGGGTGTGTGTGTTCGTGTGTGTGTGGGGGGCTGGGAGTGTGGAGGCCTTGTCAGGAGAGTGGTTGGGAGAACTGGCTGGCTGGCTGGCTGGCTGACTGGCTGGGCTCATAATCAGCCCACACCTTTGGCTCGTGGTGCCGACAGGGGCTGTCCTCAGAGACGTGGGTGAGAGGAGGGAAAGTGGCGGGAGAGGAGAAGGGGATGGAGGAGGGGTGGTGGTACTGTACAGGGCTGTTCCATTACACCTCCTCTATCTAAATGTATTAGTGTGGTTTCTAGTGTTAGGCTGAAACAGTAGTACATCCCAGACTGGTCTCATACATCAGACGTAACATAGTAAATGTGAATCCATGTTACTTAAACCTTCCTCTAACCCTAACCCTAACCTTAACCTCTTACCCTGACCCCTAGAGCTAGCTAACGTTAGCAATAGCCACCTAGGTTTTTTAAATTCGTCCCAAGTACGAATTGTAATTCGTATCATATTGTACGAATTGTAATTCGTAACATATTGTAGGAATTGTAATTCGTAACATATTGTAGGAATTGTAATTCGTAACATATTGTAGGAATTGTAATTCGTATCATATTGTAGGAATTGTAATTCGTAACATATTGTAGGAATTGTAATTCGTAACATATTGTAGGAATTGTAATTCGTAACATATTGTAGGAATTGTAATTCATAACATATTGTAGTGTAATTCGTAACATATTGTAGGAATTGTAATTCGTATCATATTGTAGGAATTGTAATTCGTAACATATTGTAGGAATTGTAATTCGTAACATATTGTAGGAATTGTAATTCGTAACATATTGTAGGAATTGTAATTCGGATCATATTGTAGGAATTGTAATTCGGATCATATTGTAGGAATTGTAATTGGTAACATATTGTAGGAATTGTAATTGGTAACATATTGTAGGAATTGTAATTGGTAACATATTGTAGGAATTGTAATTCGTAACATATTGTAGGAATTGTAATTGGTAACATATTGTAGGAATTGTAATTGGTAACATATTGTAGGAATTGTAATTGGTAACATATTGTAGGAATTGTAATTCGTAACATATTGTAGGAGTTGTAATTGGTAACATATTGTAGGAATTGTAATTCGTAACATATTGTAGGAATTGTAATTGGTAACATATTGTAGGAATTGTAATTCGTAACATATTGTAGGAATTGTAATTGGTAACATATTGTAGGAATTGTAATTGGTAACATATTGTAGGAATTGTAATTCGTAACATATTGTAGGAGTTGTAATTGGTAACATATTGTAGGAATTGTAATTGGTAACATATTGTAGGAATTGTAATTCGTAACATATTGTAGGAATTGTAATTGGTAACATATTGTAGGAATTGTAATTGGTAACATATTGTAGGAATTGTAATTCGTAACATATTGTAGGAATTGTAATTGGTAGCATATTGTAGGAATTGTAATTCGTAACATATTGTAGGAATTGTAATTGGTAACATATTGTAGGAATTGTAATTCGTATCATATTGTAGGAATTGTAATTCGTAACATATTGTAGGAATTGTAATTGGTAACATATTGTAGGAATTGTAATTGGTAACATATTGTAGGAGTTGTAATTGGTAACATATTGTAGGAATTGTAATTGGTAACATATTGTAGGAGTTGTAATTGGTAACATATTGTAGGAGTTGTAATTGGTAACATATTGTAGGAGTTGTAATTGGTAACATATTGTAGGAATTGTAATTCGTAACATATTGTAGGAATTGTAATTGGTAACATATTGTAGGAGTTGTAATTGGTAACATATTGTAGGAATTGTAATTCGTAACATATTGTAGGAATTGTAATTCGTAACATATTGTAGGAATTGTAATTCGTAACATATTGTAGGAATTGTAATTCGTAACTGTCACGTTCTGACCATCGTTCGTGTGTGTTTTCCTTGTTTTAGTGTTGGTCAGGACGTGAACTGGGTGGGCATTCTATGTTGGATGTCTTGTTTGTCTATTTCTATGTCCGGCCTGATATGGTTCTCAATCAGAGGCAGGTGTTAGTCATTGTCTCTGATTGGGAACCATATTTAGGTAGCCTGGGTTTCACTGTGTGTTTGTGGGTGATTGTCCTTAGTGTTAGTTTGCACCAGTTTAGGCTGTTTCGGTTTTCATTACGTTTATTATTTTGCACTGTTTGTATTTGGATTCATGTTGCTATAGTCACAATAAACATGGATCGCAATCTACACGCCGCATTTTGGTCCGACTCTCCTTCACACCTAGAAGACCGTTACAGAATCACCCACCACAAAAGGACCAAGCAGCGTGTCAACAGGCAGGAGCAGCGCGAGGAGACGCGCAATAAGGATTTCTGGACATGGGAGGAAATCCTCGACGGGAGAGGACCCTGGGCTAAACCAGGGGAGTGTAGCCGCCCAAAGGAGCAGCCCAAAGAGGAGGTATGGACATGGGAGGACGAATTAGAAGGAAGAGGACCCTGGGCTCAGCCAGGAGAATATCGCCGCCCCAAAGAAGAACTGGAGGCGGCGAAAGCGGAGAGGCGCAGATATGAGGAGGCAGCACGACGTAGCGGATGGAAGCCTGAGAAGCAGCCCCAAAAATTTCTTGGGGGGGGGGCTAACAGGGAGTATGGCTACGCCAGGTAGGAGACCTGGGCAGACTCCCTGTGCTTACCGGGGGGCTAGAGAGACCGGACAGGCACCGTGTTATGCAGTGGTGCGCACGGTGTCTCCAGTGCGGGTGCATAGCCCGGTGCGGTATATTCCAGCTCCGCGTGTTGGCCGGGCTAGATTGAGCGTCGAGCCTAATGCCATGAAGCCGGCTCTACGCAGCTGGTCCCCAGTGCGTCTCCTTGGGCCGGCTTACATGGCACCAGCCTTGCGCTCGGTGTCTCCGGTTCGCCTGCATAGCCCAGTGCGGGCTATTCCACCTCGCCGCACTGGCAGGGCGACCGTGAGCATTCAACCAGGTAAGGTTGGGCAGGCTCGGTGCTCAAGAGCTCCAGTGCGCCTGCACGGTCCGGTTTTTCCAGTACCACCTCCACACCCCAGCCCTCCGGTAGCAGCTCCCCGCACCAGGCTTCCTGTGCGTGTCCTCGGCCCAGTACCACCAGTGCCAGCACCACGCATCAGGCCTACAGTGCGCCTCGCCTGTCCAGCGCTGTCGGAGCCCTCCTCTCCAGCGCTGTCGGAGTCTCCCGCCTGTCTAGCGCTGTTAGAGCCTTCCTCCTCTACAGCGCTGCCGGAGTCTCCCGCCTGTTCAGAACTGCCAGTCTGCAAGGAGCTGCCAGTCTGCAAGGAGCTGCCAGTCTGCAAGGAGCTGCCAGTCTGCAAGGAGCTGCCAGTCTGCAAGGAGCTGCCAGTCTGCATAGAGCTGCCAGTCTGCAAGGAGCTGCCAGTCTGCAAGGAGCCGCCAGAGCTGCCTGTCTGCAGGATGCCGCCAAAGCTGCCAGTCTGCAAGGAGCCGCCAGAGCTGCTAGTCTGCAAGGAGCCGCCAGAGCTGCCAGTTAGCATGGAGCAGCCAGGGCCGCCAGTCAGCATGGAGCAGCCAGGGCCGCCAGTCAGCATGGAGCAGCCAGGGCCGCCAGTCAGCATGGAGCAGCCAGTCATCATGGAGCAGCCAGTCAGCATGGAGCAGCCAGATCTGCCAGTCGACCAGACTCTTCCAGCTCTGCCAGTCGACCAGACTCTTCCAGATCTGCCAGTCGATCAGACTCTTCCAGATCTGCCAGTCGACCAGACTCTTCCAGATCTGCCAGTCGACCAGACTCTTCCAGATCTGCCAGTCGACCAGACTCTTCCAGATCTGCCAGTCGACCAGACTCTTCCAGATCTGCCAGTCGACCAGACTCTTCCAGATCTGCCAGTCGACCAGACTCTTCCAGATCTGCCAGTCGACCAGACTCTTCCAGATCTGCCAGTCGACCAGACTCTTCCAGATCTGCCAGTCGGCCAGACTCTTCCAGATCTGCCAGTCGGCCAGGATCTGCCAGAACCGCCAGCCAGCCAGGATCTGCCGGATCTAACTACCTGCCTGAGCTTCCCCTCAGTGCTGTGCTACCCATCAGTCCCGAGCTACTTCTGTCCCGAGCTGCCCCTCTGTCTCGAGCTGACCCTCTGTCCCGAGCTGTCATTAAGAAGGGTTACCTATCTAGGGACGCTAAGGAGGTGGACTAAAACTGTTATGGAGTGGGGTCCACGTCCAGCGCCAGAGCCGCCACCGCGGACAGATGCCCACCCACACCCTCCCCCATAGGTTTAAGTTGTGCGTCCGGAGTCCGCACCTTGGAGGGGGGGTACTGTCACGTTCTGACCATCGTTCGTGTGTGTTTTCCTTGTTTTAGTGTTGGTCAGGACGTGAACTGGGTGGGCATTCTATGTTGGATGTCTTGTTTGTCTATTTCTATGTCCGGCCTGATATGGTTCTCAATCAGAGGCAGGTGTTAGTCATTGTCTCTGATTGGGAACCATATTTAGGTAGCCTGGGTTTCACTGTGTGTTTGTGGGTGATTGTCCTTAGTGTTAGTTTGCACCAGTTTAGGCTGTTTCGGTTTTCATTACGTTTATTATTTTGCACTGTTTGTATTTGGATTCATGTTGCTATAGTCACAATAAACATGGATCGCAATCTACACGCCGCATTTTGGTCCGACTCTCCTTCACACCTAGAAGACCGTTACAGTAACATATTGTAGGAATTGTAATTCGTAACATATTGTAGGAATTGTAATTGGTAACATATTGTAGGAATTGTAATTCGTATCATATTGTAGGAATTGTAATTCGTAACATATTGTAGGAATTGTAATTCGTAACATATTGTAGGAATTGTAATTCGTAACATATTGTAGGAATTGTAATTGGTAACATATTGTAGGAATTGTAATTCGTAACATATTGTAGGAATTGTAATTGGTAACATATTGTAGGAATTGTAATTGGTAACATATTGTTCGATGTGTAATTCGTATCATATTGTAGGAATTGTAATTCGTATCATATTGTAGGAATTGTAATTCGTAACATATTGTAGGAATTGTAATTGGTAACATATTGTAGGAATTGTAATTGGTAACATATTGTTCGATGTGTAATTCGTATCATATTGTAGGAATTGTAATTCGTATCATATTGTAGGAATTGTAATTCGTAACATATTGTAGGAATTGTAATTGGTAACATATTGTAGGAATTGTAATTGGTAACATATTGTAGGAATTGTAATTGGTAACATATTGTAGGAATTGTAATTGGTAACATATTGTAGGAATTGTAATTGGTAACATATTGTAGGAATTGTAATTGGTAACATATTGTAGGAATTGTAATTGGTAACATATTGTAGGAATTGTAATTGGTAACATATTGTAGGAATTGTAATTGGTAACATATTGTAGGAATTGTAATTGGTAACATATTGTAGGAATTGTAATTGGTAACATATTGTAGGAATTGTAATTCGTAACATATTGTAGGAATTGTAATTGGTAACATATTGTTCGATGTGTAATTCTTAACATACCATATGGATTGTAATTGCTAACACAACATACTAAATGGATGATGGACATTCACAAATGAATACATACCATACCAATTGTAACATGTCATCCTAAATGGAGTGTCTCAGATGTACATACAGAATGATACGAAATGCTCTGAGACCACGTTGTGCATCCGTGTAGTTTTGTTGTAGGACAGTCATTGTGTTAGAGTACAGGGAGACAAGGCAGGTCTGGTCTGTTATGTCTGTACTGTGTGTCAGTAGGTCTGGTCTGTTATGTCTGTACTGTGTGTCAGTAGGTCTGTCAGTAGGTCTGGTCTGTTATATCTGTACTGTGTGTCAGTAGGTCTGGTCTGTTAAATCTGTACCGTGTGTCAGTAGGTCTGGTCTGTTATATCTGTACTGTGTGTCAGTAGGTCTGGTCTGTTATATCTGTACTGCGTGTCAGTAGGTC
>NC_048576.1:92695085-92717585 GCF_013265735.2 Oncorhynchus mykiss | reverse complement strand
GAAGGTAGCAGCAATGCAGGTAGCAGTAATGAAGGTAGTAGTAATGAAGGTAGTATTAATGAAGGTAGTATTCATGAAGGTAGCAGCAATGCAGGTAGTAGTAATGAAGGTAGTAGTAATGAAGGTAGTAGCAATGAAGGTAGTAGTAATGAAGGTAGTAGTAATGATGGTAGTAGTAATGAAGGTAGTAGTAATGAAGGTAGTATTCATGAAGGTAGTAGTAATGAAAATAGTAGTAATGAAGGTAGTATTAATGAAGGTAGTGGTAATGAAGGTAGCAGTAATGAAGGTAGTGGTAATGAAGGTAGTGGTAATGATGGTAGTAGGAAGGAAGGTAGTATTAATGAAGGTAGTAGTAATGAAAATAGTAGTAATGAAGGTAGTAGTAATGAAGGTAGTAGTAATGAAGGTAGTAGGAAGGAAGGTAGTATTAATGAAGGTAGTAGTAATGAAAATAGTAGTAATGAAGGTAGTAGTAATGAAGGTAGTAGTAATGAAGGTAGTAGTAATGAAGGTAGTAGTAATGAAGGTAGTATTAATGATGGTAGTAGGAAGGAAGGTAGTATTAATGAAGGTAGTAGTAATGAAAATAGTAGTAATGAAGGTAGTAGTAATGAAGGTAGTAGTAATGAAAATAGTAGTAATGAAGGTAGTATTAATGAAGGTAGTGGTAATGAAGGTAGTAGTAATGAAGGTAGTAGTAATGAAGGTAGTAGTAATGAAGGTAGTGGTAATGAAGGTAGTGGTAATGCAGAGGTAGTGGTAATGCAGGTAGTAGTAATGAAGGTAGTAGTAATGAAAATAGTAGTAATGAAGGTAGTAGTAATGAAGGTAGTAGTAATGAAAATAGTAGTAATGAAGGTAGTAGTAATGAAGGTAGTATTAATGATGGTAGTAGGAAGGAAGGTAGTATTAATGAAGGTAGTAGTAATGAAGGTAGCAGTAATGAAGGTAGTGGTAATGAAGGTAGTGGTAATGATGGTAGTAGGAAGGAAGGTAGTATTAATGAAGGTAGTAGTAATGAAGGTAGTAGTAATGAAGGTAGTAGTAATGAAGGTAGTAGTAATGAAGGTAGTATTAATGATGGTAGTAGGAAGGAAGGTAGTATTAATGAAGGTAGTAGTAATGAAAATAGTAGTAATGAAGGTAGTAGTAATGAAGGTAGTAGTAATGAAAATAGTAGTAATGAAGGTAGTATTAATGAAGGTAGTGGTAATGAAGGTAGTAGTAATGAAGGTAGTAGTAATGAAGGTAGTAGTAATGAAGGTAGTGGTAATGAAGGTAGTGGTAATGCAGAGGTAGTGGTAATGCAGGTAGTAGTAATGAAGGTAGTAGTAATGAAAATAGTAGTAATGAAGGTAGTAGTAATGAAGGTAGTAGTAATGAAAATAGTAGTAATGAAGGTAGTAGTAATGAAGGTAGTATTAATGATGGTAGTAGGAAGGAAGGTAGTATTAATGAAGGTAGTAGTAATGAAAATAGTATTAATGAAGGTAGTAGTAATGAAGGTAGTAGTAATGAAGGTAGTATTAATGATGGTAGTAGGAAGGAAGGTAGTATTAATGAAGGTAGTAGTAATGAAAATAGTAGTAATGAAGGTAGTAGTAATGAAGGTAGTAGTAATGAAGGTAGTATTAATGAAGGTAGTAGTAATGAAGGTAGCAGTAATGATGGTAGTAGTAATGATGGTATTGGTAATGAAGGTAGTGGTAATGAAGCTAGTATTAATGAAGGTAGCAGTAATGAAGGTAGTAGTAATGAAGGTAGCAGTAATGATGGTAGTAGTAATGATGGTAGTAGTAATGCCAGTAGTAGTAATGAAGGTAGTAGTAATGAAGGTAGTAGTAATGAAGGTAGCAGTAATGAAGGTAGTGGTAATGAAGGTAGTGGTAATGATGGTAGCGGTAATGAAGGTAGTAGTAATGAAGGTAGTGGTAATGAAGGTAGTGGTAATGAAGGTAGCGGTAATGAAGGTAGCGGTAATGAAGGTAGTGGTAATGAAGGTAGTAGTAATGAAGGTAGCAGTAATGATGGTAGTAGTAATGATGGTATTGGTAATGAAGGTAGCGGTAATGAAGGTAGTATTAATGAAGGTAGTAGTAATGATGGTAGTAGTAATGAAGGTAGTAGTAATGACAGTAGTAGTAATGAAGGTAGTGGTAATGAAGGTAGTAGTAATGAAGGTAGTAGTAATGAAGGTAGTAGTAATGACGGTAGTAGTAATGAAGGTAGCAGTAATGAAGGTTGCAGTAATGAAGGTAGCAGTAATGATGGTAGTAGTAATGATGGTATTGGTAATGAAGGTAGTGGTAATGAAGCTAGTATTAATGAAGGTAGCAGTAATGAAGGTAGTAGTAATGAAGGTAGCAGTAATGATGGTAGTAGTAATGATGGTAGTAGTAATGCCAGTAGTAGTAATGAAGGTAGTAGTAATGAAGGTAGTAGTAATGAAGGTAGTAGTAATGAACACTGAACTGCTCTAACACAGACCTTCATGAGGTTTGTTTGCAACGTTTGGATCCCTGAAAGGATCTTGTCAGGTTATATGTGCTTTGCCATCAGTATCAGTAATTAAAGATACTGTCCACACTATGCAGTGACGTTCAGGTACAGCATACAGCTAGTGTAGCCATGAAGCATACATAGATACCCACACTCTGTTGAATCAATGCTCACTCTGTTGAATCAATGCTCACTCTGTTGAATCAATGCTCACTCTGTTGAATCAATGCTCACTCCGCTGAATCAATGCTCACTCCGCTGAATCAATGCTCACTCCGCTGAATCAATGCTCACTCCGCTGAATCAATGCTCTGTTGAATCAATGCTCACTCTGTTGAATCAATGCTCACTCTGTTGAATCAATGCTCACTTCGCTGAATCAATGCTCACTCTGTTGAATCAATGCTCACTCCGCTGAATCAATGCTCTGTTGAATCAATGCTCACTCTGTTGAATCAATGCTCACTCTGTTGAATCAATGCTCACTCCGCTGAATCAATGCTCACTCCGCTGAATCAATGCTCACTCCGCTGAATCAATACTCACTCCGCTGAATCAATGCTCTGTTGAATCAATGCTCACTCTGTTGAATCAATGCTCACTCCGCTGAATCAATGCTCACTCCGCTGAATCAATACTCACTCCGCTGAATCAATGCTCACTCCGCTGAATCAATGCTCACTCTGTTGAATCAATGCTCACTCCGCTGAATCAATGCTCACTCCGCTGAATCAATGCTCTGTTGAATCAATGCTCACTCTGTTGAATCAATGCTCACTCCGCTGAATCAATGCTCACTCCGCTGAATCAATACTCACTCCGCTGAATCAATGCTCACTCCGCTGAATCAATGCTCACTCTGTTGAATCAATGCTCACTCCACTGAATCAATGCTCACTCCGCTGAATCAATGCTCTGTTGAATCAATGCTCACTCTGTTGAATCAATACTCACTCTGTTGAATCAATGCTCACTCTGTTGAATCAATGCTCACTCCGCTGAATCAATGCTCACTCTGTTGAATCAATGCACACTCCGCTGAATCAATGCTCACTCCGCTGAATCAATGCTCTGTTGAATCAATGCTCACTCTGTTGAATCAACGCTCACTCTGTTGAATCAATGCTCACTTCGCTGAATCAATGCTCACTCCGCTGAATCAATGCTCACTCTGTTGAATCAATGCACACTCCGCTGAATCAATGCTCTGCTGAATCAATGCTCTGTTGAATCAATGCTCTGTTGAATCAATGCTCTGTTGAATCAATGCTCTGTTGAATCAATGCTCTGTTGAATCAATGCTCTGTTGAATCAATGCTCTGTTGAATCAATGCTCTGTTGAATCAATGCTCCCTCCGCTGAATCAATGCTCACTCTGTTGAATCAACGCTCACTCTGTTGAATCAATGCTCACTCCGCTGAATCAATGCTCACTCCGCTGAATCAATGCTCCCTCCGCTGAATCAATGCTCACTCTGTTGAATCAACGCTCACTCTGTTGAATCAACGCTCACTCTGTTGAATCAACGCTCACTCTGTTGAATCAATGCTCACTCTGTTGAATCAATGCTCACTCCGCTGAATCAATGCTCACTCTGTTGAATCAATGCTCACTCTGTTGAATCAATGCCCCCATGTTTTATGAAGTGAAAATCATTGCCCAGAAGGTCTTTTCCAGCAGGTCCCCCCATGTTTTATGCTTTGCCATAACTCTAACCGAAGTCTCACATTGCCTCACATTTAAGGGCTGTTCAATCGCCTATTCACTGGAATATCAGAATTAACGTGAGAAAATGTGCCCGGAAATCAAGGTGCTTCTAGCCATAACCTCTTCTCTCCCTCTCCTTTCTCTCATGGTGTTCATTCTCTGTGTGGCTATAGGTAGTGGTCTGATGGGGAACTCCTCTGCCTCCTTCATGGGTACGTTCCTGGCCAGCAGTCTGGGCTCGTCCTCCCACCCCTCTCACCCCTCCCGGCCCCCCTCCTCACCCTCTTCACCCGGATCCTTCCGTGGTGGGCCCCACTCCAGCGCCTCTCAGATCTGGTTCCCTCACTCACACGAAGGTAAGAGAGAAACCCCACAGGAAAAACGATGGAATGAGTGACGCCTGACCACCTATTTAGCATGATGTCATCAGGTATATTTAGCTCGCAGTCTTCTCAACGTGACGGAGGATCGACAGCCACATAACATATCCTCATGATACACACATCCAGGGGTTCTAGGTGGTTTCATTTTTCCATCGATGACTATTTTCAGCTAAATGTAAAGATGACTCGGCACTCTGCACTCTATGCTGCCATCATTATTAATGGACTTGTAAGAGAATCCCCTACTTGTCCTTCTCTCCCAGTCTATGAATCCTCAGGGCTCTATCTTGGGCTGACGTTAAGGCGGCGCTGGTGTCAAACGCACGTTCGTTGGCAGTTTCCACCTGTTAAAGCCAGAGCTCTGCTATTTTCAAACTGTTGTGCAAAGGGTTGGTAATTGACCTGTCTTTTATCAGCTCTTTGTGCTCAGGTGGGAGGGGTGGAAATATTGTAGGTGTGTCCTTAAAAAGCTGATCCATGCTCATTTCAGGCAGCTCTCTTTTGGGGCCTTATCAACGGCTCCTGGGTCGTGTTCATTAGGCACCAAACGGAATGAAACATTCAGAAACGGAGTGGAACAGGGAGGTATTACCTAACCTGAACTAATTAAATTCGAAACGCCCGTTCATGTTCATGTTCATGTTCTCCTATAAACCGCTTTCAAATGTTTTCCATTGTGTGCCCTAATGAACACAACTCAGGTCCTGGTTCTCAGCCGTGCGGTATGGAACGCCGTTCGGGTCTTTACGTGTCAAAAAAGATACACATCAAATAGCACAGTTCTATTATAGAATGTTGTGTGTGATGAATTTGCACGTGCAAGCCAAGCGCCACCACTACTATCAGTAGCATTGTCAACGCTGTGCAGAAAAATCTGCAAACAAGCAAACACCGGCCACGAACGATGTATTTACAATACCGCCTTGGTAATAAGGCATTATTTGTTCGACCGCAACTTCTTTGGTGTTTAGCTAGCACCAGTACAACTTGTGGTTTTGCTGTGTTTTTGGGGAAGAACATTGTTTGCCACAAATCCATCAGCTAGCTAACATTTTTACGACCAGCACTGTCCAGAGCTCGAGGAAGAGCAGGTGGGCGAGACGACTTTACCAGCATCATAGCATACGTATCGATGAATCGTTGTGACATATGGAATACGAGTGATAGTCTAGTCAATGTGTAATAACTACGTAAACAATGAATGAACTGGTTAAATTAGTATGTGACGTGCAGTCCTATTCAGGTCCTGATTGGTCAACAGCCTTATCTGACACGTCACATAGTGTTATCTGACACGTCACATAGTGTTATCTGACACGTCACATAGTGTTATTTGACGGGTATCTTTTCTGACACGTAAAGACCCAAACGGCGTTCCATGGTACGGCGCTGCAGCTTAACAGCGTGTAGTCTTACTCTGACAGCATGTACTCTCAGCCTGGGTTGAGTTTCCAGTGGAGGACAGACGGCTTGTAATCCTTAAGAAATGAGCCCGGCTCCCACCCTTTTCTCTGGGCTCTGAAATAGGCCTCTGCCCCTCCCCTGGAGCATGTTTGGGGTGAAGCACCATGCAGTGTTTTTTAGGATGGAGTGACGGGTCAATAGTTCAGCCAAAAAATGTTGCGGTATTCAAATTCACGTCAGCAAGAATGTCACTCAGCCCACTGAACAACACACACGCACGCCAGTAAAGAGGTTGCACAGACTGCAGGGTTGGGCTGTTCAGCTGTTGTGTCTTTGGTGCTTGTGGTGGTTCCCACCCTACCCAGGCTCTGACTGCCTCACCGACCCGCCTAAACACAGCAGACTCAGGGTATGCCAAGCCCCAAGCATAGCCTCCTTGTTTAAAGGGATACTTCAAGCAAAATACAACATTAGTTAGATGGTTCCTGATGTACAGACTACTTCCAGAATAAGATAACATCTAACTAATGTTGTTATTAAGGTGAACAACCCCTTTAAGAAGGAACTATCTAACTACCCACTGGGCACAGACATCAATTCAATGTCTATTCCACGTTGGTTCAACGTAATAACATTAAAAGGAAACAACGTTGATTCAACCAGTGTGCCAAATGGGTACTGTTGTCATTAAGGTGAACTACTCCTTTAAGAAGGAACATTCTAACTAATGTTGTCATTAAGGTGAACTTCCCCTTTAAGAAGGAACATTCTAACTAATGTTGTCATTAAGGGGAACTACCTCTTTAAGAAGGAACATTCTAACTAATGTTGTCATTAAGGTGAACTACCCCTTTAAGAAGGAACATTCTAACTAATGGTGTCATTAAGGTGAACTACTCCTTTAAGAAGGAACATTCTAACTAATGTTGTCATTAAGGTGAACTTCCCCTTTAAGAAGGAACATTCTAACTAATGTTGTCATTAAGGGGAACTACCTCTTTAAGAAGGAACATTCTAACTAATGTTGTCATTAAGGTGAACTACCCCTTTAAGAAGGAACATTCTAACTAATGTTGTCATTAAGGGGAACTACCCCTTTAAGAAGGAACATTCTAACTAATGTTGTCATTAAGGTGAACTACCCCTTTAAGAAGGAACATTCTAACTAATGTTGTCATTAAGGTGAACTACTCCTTTAAGAAGGAACATTCTAACTAATGTTGTCATTAAGGTGAACTACCCCTTTAAGAAGGAACATTCTAACTAATGTTGTCATTAAGGTGAACTACTCCTTTAAGAAGGAACATTCTAACTAATGTTGTCATTAAGGTGAACTACCCCTTTAAGAAGGAACATTCTAACTAATGTTGTCATTAAGGTGAACTACCCCTTTAAGAAGGAACATTCTAACTAATGTTGTCATTAACTACCCCTTTAAGACTAGGCCAGCTGTTGTGTCTTGCCAGCGGGGAATGTGCTGCAGGATCTACATTGTGTTTGTGGTCACTGATAATCACTACTCTGGTCGTATGATGTGTAGCTGGGGCTGATGTTGTTTGATGCAGCTGTGGTTCTGTTTGTTGTTAATGGACACTCTGTTTTGGGGATGGGCGGCCCTTAGATGTTGCGGCCACAGAGAGTCATGCACTTATACACTTCCCGACATGGATTTATGGGATTTAAAGGGGCAATCAGCAGGTGCTACATCCATTTTGTGACTTATAAATGAATGATTTATACCCATTGATTCTTTAAGAATATATCTTATAAATGCCTCATGAGCTCAGTTTAACTGTTGTACCCCATCAGAAACCCAAACTATAAGCTTGTTTTACTCTAATGTTTGTAAACAAATAAAATGTCAACAAACACTATAGCCTCAAAACATGGTTAAACTATACGATTGATATAACTGAAGGTCAATCCTTGCATCCGTAGTTCTGTCTATGAATATGAGAGTGGTTCAATGTCTCCAGCCCCATCCCTCAGCTTTTTACCTAACCAGGGGCGAGGAGTCCGCACTCTAGCTCATGCTTAGACGAATCCATGTTTAAGGTATTCACATGGGAGGCAGGCAACATGGTGTTAGTGGATGGAGTTACAGCCATCTCTCTGAAACAACATGGTGTTAGTGGATGGAGTTACAGCCATCTCTCTGAAACAACATGGTGTTAGTGGATGGAGTTACAGCCATCTCTCTGAAACAACATGGAGGTACAGCCATCTCTCTGAAACAACATGGTGTTAGTGGATGGAGTTACAGCCATCTCTCTGAAACAACATGGTGTTAGTGGATGGAGTTACAGCCATCTCCCTGAAACAACATGGTGTCAGTGGATGGAGTTACAGCCATCTCTCTGAAACAACATGGTGTTAATGGATGGAGTTACAGCCATCTCTCTGAAACAACATGGAGTTACAGCCATCTCTCTGAAACAACATGGAGTTACAGCCATCTCTCTGAAACAACATGGAGGTACAGCCATCTCTCTGAAACAACATGGAGGTACAGCCATCTCTCTGAAACAACATGGAGGTACAGCCATCTCTCTGAAACAACATGGTGTCAGTGGATGGAGTTACAGCCATCTCTCTGAAACAACATGGTGTTAGTGGATGGAGTTACAGCCATCTCTCTGAAACAACATGGAGTTACAGCCATCTCTCTGAAACAACATGGAGTTATAGCCATCTCTCTGAAACAACATGGAGTTACAGCCATCTCTCTGAAACAACATGGTGTTAGTGGATGGAGTTACAGCCATCTCTCTGAAACAACATGGTGTTACAGCCATCTCTCTGAAACAACATGGAGTTATAGCCATCTCTCTGAAACAACATGGAGTTACAGCCATCTCTCTGAAACAACATGGTGTTAGTGGATGGAGTTACAGCCATCTCTCTGAAACAACATGGTGTTAATGGAGGGAGTTACAGCCATCTCTCTGAAACAACATGGTGTCAGTGGATGGAGTTACAGCCATCTCTCTGAAACAACATGGTGTCAGTGGATGGAGTTACAGCCATCTCTCTGAAACAACATGGTGTTAGTGGATGGAGTTACAGCCATCTCTCTGAAACAACATGGTGTTAGTGGATGGAGTTACAGCCATCTCTCTGAAACAACATGGAGGTACAGCCATCTCTCTGAAACAACATGGTGTTAGTGGATGGGGTTACAGCCATCTCTCTGAAACAACATGGTGTTACTGGATGGAGTTACAGCCATCTCTCTGAAACAACATGGAGGTACAGCCATCTCTCTGAAACAACATGGTGTTAGTGGATGGAGTTACAGCCATCTCTCTGAAACAACATGGAGGTACAGCCATCTCTCTGAAACAACATGGTGTTAGTGGATGGAGTTACAGCCATCTCTCTGAAACAACATGGTGTCAGTGGATGGAGTTACAGCCATCTCTCTGAAACAACATGGTGTTAATGGATGGAGTTACAGCCATCTCTCTGAAACAACATGGAGTTACAGCCATCTCTCTGAAACAACATGGAGTTACAGCCATCTCTCTGAAACAACATGGAGGTACAGCCATCTCTCTGAAACAACATGGAGGTACAGCCATCTCTCTGAAACAACATGGTGTTAGTGGATGGAGTTACAGCCATCTCTCTGAAACAACATGGTGTTAGTGGATGGAGTTACAGCCATCTCTCTGAAACAACATGGAGTTACAGCCATCTCTCTGAAACAACATGGAGTTATAGCCATCTCTCTGAAACAACATGGAGTTACAGCCATCTCTCTGGAACAACATGGTGTTAGTGGATGGAGTTACAGCCATCTCTCTGAAACAACATGGTGTTACAGCCATCTCTCTGAAACAACATGGAGTTATAGCCATCTCTCTGAAACAACATGGAGTTACAGCCATCTCTCTGAAACAACATGGTGTTAGTGGATGGAGTTACAGCCATCTCTCTGAAACAACATGGTGTTAGTGGATGGAGGTACAGCCATCTCTCTGAAACAACATGGTGTTAATGGAGGGAGTTACAGCCATCTCTCTGAAACAACATGGTGTTAGTGGATGGAGTTATAGCCATCTCTCTGAAACAACATGGTGTTAGTGGATGGAGTTACAGCCATCTCTCTGAAACAACATGGAGGTACAGATGACAGGGAGAATGAGAGAACGATGGAACCAGAGAGATGAGGACTTACAGGTCATAGTGAATCTTCTAGTTCCTTCCACCCACAAAACACAACATGTTTCGTTTTCAACTTTTAGCAATGGGTATCGAAGCCACGGGGAGATTTCTGAGCTGGAAAACAGAATAATATTAATAAGTCGGACGATGATAATGCCAAGCCTAATAAAAGTAATGGAGGTGGTAATGACTAGGATTATTACTCAGTTTGCAGTGGAGGCCATTACCCAGACTGCAGTTTAATTGTACATAATGCATTAAGATCCTGATTGAATCCAGACTGTTCATCAACCACATTCAGCTGCTCTGTCTTCAACATAATTGCATGTTGTCTTTTTACTGTTTTGCTTTAAAAGCAACTCATCAAAATGATGAGCGGGAACAATTACCCAGGCTCCTCGCCTTCTCTCTACGGGTGTCGGCCTGTCGGCTGTATCCCACCAGCAGCAGCACAGAGCAGAGTGTGTGTGTGTGTGTGTGTGTGTGTGTGTGTGTGTGTGTGTGTGTGTGTGTGTGTGTGTGTGTGTGTGTGTGTGTGTGTGTGTGTGTGTGTGTGTGTGCGTGCGTGCGTGTGTGTGTGTGTTCGTGCATGAGATTGTGTGTGTGTGTGTGTGAGCTGGTATTTGTTCTAAGATTCTCTTGTCTCTCAAGCTACATTTCTCTGGCGCACGGTCTCTTTGTCTCTCATGTTGCTGTGATTCTGACACATTTTCATATGGAGCTGGTCTGTTGTTCATTTCCTGGGAACCATATGGAGATGGTCTGGAGAGGAGGGCTGTTCGTTGGCACACAGTGAGAGGGAGAGGTGGAATAGGGGAAGAGCTGTTGGGATCTGGGTGTAAAGATATATAAATATACACTATATATACAAAGGTATGTCTACACCCCTTCAAAAAAGTGGATTTGGCTATTTCCGCCACACCTGTTGCTGACAGGTGTATAAACTTGAGCACACAGCCATGCAATCTCCATAGACAAACTTTGGCAACAGAATGGAAGAAGAGCTCAGTAACTCTCAACATGGCACCGTCATAGGATGCCACCTTTCCAACAAGTCAGTTCATCAAATTTTTGCCCTGCTAGAGCTGCCCCTATGAACTGTATGTGCTGTTATTGTGACGTGGAAGCGTCTAAGATCAACAACGGCTCAATCGAGAAGTGGTAAGCCACATAAGCTTACAGAACAAGACCCCCGAGTAGTGACGCACGTTGATCGTCAAAATCGTCTGTCCTCGGTTCAAAGCTGCCTCTGGAAGCAACATGAGCACCATAACTGTTGTTGGGAGCTTCACAAAATTGGTTTCCATGGCCGAGCAGCCGCACACAAGCCTAAGATCATCATGCACAATGCCAAGCGTCGGCTGGAGTGGTGTAAAGCTCGCCGCCATTGGACTCTGGAGCAGTGGAAACGTGTTCTCTGGAGTGATGAATCACGCTTCACCGTCTGGCAGTCCGACGGATGAATCTGGGTTTGGTGGATGCCAGGAGAACGCTACCTGCCCCAATGCATTTTGCCAACTGTAAAGTTTGATGGAGGATGAATAATGGTCTGCGGCTGTTATTCAAGACCCCTTGACTTTTTCCACATTTAATTACGTTACAGCCTTTTCTGAAATTGATTAAATTAATGTTTTTCATCATCAATCTATACACGATACCCCATAATGACAAAGCAAAAATAGGTATTTAGAATTTTTTTGCAAATGTATTAAAAATAAAAGCAGAAATACCTTCATTAACATAAGTATTCAGACCTTTGCTAGAAGACCCAGGTTCATCCTGTTTTCATTGATCATCCTTGACATGTTTCTACAACTTGATTGGAGACCACCTGTGGTAAATTCTATTGATTGGACATGATTTGGAAATGCATAAACCGGTCTATATTAGGTCCCACTGTTAACAGTGCATGTCAAAGCAGAAACCAAGCCATGAGGTGGAAGGAATTGTCCGTAAAGCTCCGAGACAGGATTCTGTCGAGGCACAGATCTGGGGAAGGGCATCAAAAAATGTCTGCAGCATTGAAGGTCCCCTAGAACACAGTGCCCTCCATCATTCTTACATGGAAGAAGTTTGGAACCGCCGTCCGGCCACACTGAGCAATCGGGGGAGAAGGGTCTTGGTCAGGTAGGTAACCAAGAACACAATGGTTACTCTGACAGAGTTCCAGAGTTCCTCTGTGGAGATGGGAGAACCTTCCAGAAGGACATCCATCTCTACAACACTCCACCAATCAGGCCTTTGTGGTAGAGTGGCCAGACGGAAGCCACTTCTCAGTAAAAGGCACATGACAGCCCACTTGGAGTTTGCCAAAAGGCACTTAAGAACTCTCAGACCATGATAAACAAGATTCTCTGTTCTGATGAAACCAAGATTGAACTCTTTGGCCTGAATGCCAAGCATCATGTCTGGAGAAAACCTTGCATCATCTCTACGGTGAAGCATTGTGGCAGCATCATGCTGTGGGGATGTTTTTCAGAGGCAGGGACTGGCAGACTAGTCAGGATCAAGGGAAAGATGAATGGAGAAAAGTACAGAGAAATCCTTGATGAAAACCTGCTCCAGAGCGCTCAGTACCTCAGACTGGGGAAAAGGTTCACTTTCCAACAGGACAATGACCCTAAACACACAGCCAAGATAAGTCTCTGAATGTCCTTGAATGGCCCAGCCAGAGCCTGGACTTAAACCCGAAATACCATCTCTGGAGAAACCTGAAAATAGCTGTGCAGCGATGCTCCTCATCCAACTTGACAAGAGCTTGAGAGGATCTACATGGGAGAAATGGGAGAAACTCCCCAAATACAGGTGTGCCAAGATTGTAGCGACATACCCAAGAAGACTGTAGGCTGTAATCACTGCCAAAGGTGCTTCAACAAAGTACTGAGTAAAGTGTCTGAATACTTTTTTTATATTTACAAAAATTCTACAGACCTGTTTCTGCTTTGTCATTATGGGGGTATTGTGTGTAGATGGATGAGGGGGAAAAAAACATTTAAACCATTTTAGAATAAGGCTGTAACGTAACAAAATGTGGAAAACGTCAAGAGGTCAGAATACTTTCTGAATGCACTGTATATACACTACCGTTCAAAAGTTTGGGGTCGCTTAGAAATGTCCTTGTTTTTGAAAGAAAAACACTTTTTTTGTCCTTTAAAATAACATAAAATTGATCAGAAATACAGTGTAGACATTTTTAATGTTGTAGCTGGATTTTCTTTTTCTCAAGTTAGAAACTCTAATGTACTTGTCCTCTTGCTCAGTTGTGCACCGGGGCCTCCCACTCTTCTTTCTATTCTGGTTAGAGACAGTTTGCGTTGTTATGTGAAGTAAGTGGTACACAGCATTGTATGAGATCTTCAGTTTCTTGTCAATTTCTCACATTGAATAGCCTTCATTTCTCAGAACAAGAATGGACTGACAAGTTTCAGAAGAAAGTTCTTTGTTTCTGGCCATTTTGATCCTGTAATCGAACCCACAAATGCTGATGCTCCAGACACTCAACTAGTCTAAAGAAGGCCAGTTTTATTGCTTCTTTAATTAGCACAACAGTTTTTAGCTGTGCTGACATAATTGCAAAAGGGTTTTCTAATGATCAATTAGACTTTTAAAATGATACACTTGGATTAGCTAACACAACGTGCCATTGGAACACAGGAGTGATGGTTGCTGATAATGGGCTTCTGTACGTCTTATGTAGATATTCCATAAAAAATTAGCCAAGACCTCAGAAAAATAATTGTAGACCTCCACAAGTCTGGTTCATCCTTGGGAGCAATTTCCAAACGCCGGAAGGTACCACGTTCATCTGTACAAACAATAGTACGCAATTAACACCATAGGACTACGCAGCCGTCATACCGCTCAGGAAGGAGACGAATTCTGTCTCCTAGAGATGAACGTAATTTGGTGCAAAAAGTTCAAATCAATCCCAGAACAACAGCAAAGGACCTTGTGAAGATGCTGGAGAAAACAGGTACAAAAGTATCTATATCCACAGTAAAACGAGTCCTATATCGACATAACCTGAAAGGCCACTCAGCAAGGAAGAAGCCACTGCTCCAAAACCGCAATAAAAAAGCCAGACTACGTTTTGCAACTGCACATGGGGATAAAGATCGTACTTTTGAGAAATTTCCTCTGGTCTGATGAAACAAAAATATAACTGTTTGGTCATAATGACCATCGTTATGTTTGGAGGAAAAAGGGAGAGGCTTGCAAGCCGAAGAGCACCATCCCAAACGTGAAGCATGGGGGTGGCAGCATCATGTTGTGGGGGTGCTTTGCTGCAGGAGGGACTGGTGCACTTCACAAAATAAATGGCATCATGAGGTAGGAAAATTATGTGGATATATTGAAGCAACATCTCAAGACATCAGTCAGGAAGTTAAAGCTTGGTCGCAAATGGGTCTTCCAAATGGACAATGACCCCAAGCATACTTCCAAAGTTGTGGCAAAATGGCCAAAGGACAACAAAGTCAAGGTATTGGAGTGGCCATCACAAAGCCCTGACCTCAATCTGAAAAAGCGTGTGCGAGCAAGGAGGCCTACAAACCTGACCCATTTACACCAGCTCTGTCAGGAGGAATAGGCCAAAATTCACTCAAATTATTGTGGGAAGCTCGTGGAAGGCTACCCGAAAAGTTTGACCCAAATTAAACCATTTAAAGGCAATGCTACCAAATACTAATTGAGTGTATGTAAACTTCTGACCCACTGGGAATGTGATGAAAGAAATAAAAGCTGAAAGAAATAATTCTCTCTGCTATTATTCTGACATTTCACATTCTTAAAAAATAAAGTGATCATCCTAACTGACCTAAGACAGGGAGTTTTTAACTTGGATTAAATGTCAGGAATTGTAACGATTCTCTTCTTGTGAAGTAGAGGCGGACCAAAGCGCAGCGTGGTGGTTGTTCATTGTAATTTATTGACGACACTATACATGAACAAACTAACGAAAAAACAAGAAACGTGAGAACTCAAAACAGCCCTGTCTGGTGCAAACACAAAAACAGGAACAATCACCCACAAACACACAGTGAAACCCAGGCTACCTAAATATGGTTCCCAATCAGAGACAATGACGAACACCTGCCTCTGATTGAGAACCATATCAGGCCGAACATAGAACTAGACAAACTAGACATGAAACATAGAATGCCCACTCAGATCACACCCTGACCAACCACAACATAGAAATATACAAAGTAAACTATGGTCAGGGTGTGACAGGAATTACGAAAACCTGAGTTTAAATATATTTGGCTAAGGTGTATGTAAACTTCCGACTTCAACTGTATATATTTATATATATATATATTTATATATATATATATATATATATATACAGTGCCTTGCGAAATTATTCGGCCCCCTTGAACTTTGCGACCTTTTGCCACATTTCAGGCTTCAAACATAAAGATATAAAACTGTATTTTTTTGTGAAGAATCAACAACAAGTGGGACACAATCATCAAGTGGAACGACATTTATTGGATATTTCAAACTTTTTTAACAAATCAAAAACTGAAAATTTGGGCGTGCAAAATTATTGTACTGTATATATATGGAGAGAGAGAGAGAGAGAGAGAGAGGGAGAGTACGTGTGAGAGAGAGAGTGTGTGTGAGAGAGAATGCGAGAGTGAGAGTAAGTGAGCGAGAGAGAGTGTGTGTGAGAGAATGAGAGAGTGAGAGTACGTGAGAGAGAGAGAGTGTGTGTGAGAGAGAATGAGAGAGTGAGAGTAAGTGTGAGAGAGAGTGAGAGTACGTGAGAGAATGAGAGAGTGAGAGTACGTGTGAGAGAGAGAGTGTGTGTGAGAGAGAATGAGAGAGTGAGAGTACGTGAGAGAGAGAGAGTGTGTGTGAGAGAGAATGAGAGAGTGAGAGTACGTGAGAGAGAGAGTGTGTGTGTGAGAGAGAATGAGAGAGTGAGAGTACGTGAGAGAGAGAGAGTGTGTGTGAGAGAATGAGAGAGTGAGAGTACGTGAGAGAGAGAGAGTGTGTGTGAGAGAGAATGAGAGAGTGAGAGTACGTGAGAGAGAGAGAGTGTGTGTGAGAGAGAATGAGAGAGTGAGAATACGTGAGAGAGAGAGTGTGTGTGAGAGAGAATGAGAGAGTGAGAGTATGTGAGAGAGTGAGTGTGTGTTTGAGAGAGAGTGTGTGTGAGAGAGAATGAGAGAGTGAGAGTAAGTGAGAGAGAGAGTGTGTGAGAGAGAATGAGAGAGTGAGAGTAAGTGAGAGAGAGAGAGTGTGTGTGAGAGAGAATGAGAGAGTGATAGTAAGTGAGAGAGAGAGAGAGTGTGTGTGAGAGAGAATGATGAGAGAGAGAGAGTGTGTGTGAGAGAGAATGAGAGAGTGAGAGTAGGTGCTTCGATAAATTAGTTCCACGTGGCTAAACAGATTATGTCCATTGAGGTTTTGAATGTTTTTTTCTCTCGTTCACTTCAAACCTCTGAAAATCACACTGAGACCCAGAAATAAAAAGGGGAAATATGGGAAAACAAGACAAGACGGAAACCCTTTATTTGCCCTTTGCCAGCTGGCCTCTGTCCAAATGACTGCTTGAGTTGTGCCAAACACAACGACAGCCTCATACTGTATCTCTGTCCACACACACATATGCACACACACGCACGCACGCACACACGCACACACACACACACACACACACACACACACACACACACACACACACACACACACACACACACACACGCACGCACGCACACATGCACGCACACAAACACACACAAACACACACACACACACAAATGCACACACAAACGTACACCCACGCACACATACACACACATATGCATGCATGCACGTGCACACACACACACAAATGCATAAATACACACACACACACACACACACAAATGCATGAATCCATGTGCACACACACACTATAGCACACACAGTAGCTATAGCCTTTCCTTATTTTGTTTCAGCTCTCTCTCTCTCTCTCTCTCTCTCTCTCTTTTTCTCTCTCTCTCTTTTTTCTCCCTCTCTTTTTCTCTCTCTCTCTCTTTTTCTCTCTCACTCCCTCTCTTTCTCTCCTTTTCTCTCTCTCTCACTCCCTCTCTTTATCTCTGTGCGTGTGCAAGCCGGCATCCTTTCCTTTAGCAAGCCTGAAGAGAAGAGATCCACAACTGTTCTGCACACTGCCCCTCCTCTCTCAAGCATCTCTCTTCTCCTCTCCTCTCTCTCGGTGTCTCGATCACTCTGTCACTTTTTCTCAATTAGTGCACCTGACAGACAGCTCTGTCTGCCCCTCCTCTCTCTCTCTCCCTCTCTCTCTCTCTCTCTCTCTCTCTCTCTCCACCCCCTCTCTCTCTGAATTCATACAGCATGTTCCATGGGGCTGTATACAGTTGTACATGTATGTTTTGTGAAAGTGAAAAGCAAACCCCCTATCCACAGTAAGTGAATGAGTGTCTGTGTGTGTGAGATGTTGTAGACTGTCAGGCCAACCAAACCACTCAGAATGAAGCTCTACTGTACTGGTCACCCATCCACCATAGTTGTTGTAACTGTGCTGAAGCACCACAGTACGGTTCAGGTGGGCACCATAGTGTGAGAAGGCTAACAGACCTCTTCCTCTGATTCACCGGAATTATTACTCCTCTGCCTGTATGTGCTGTTACAGTTTTTTTTACAATCACTTTGGCACTAATTTCGGAAAACTTGATTTTCAAAACCCACAACCACTGATCAAAATGCAAATTTTTCAAAACTCTAACATTTTGTAGAGTTGCTTGGATACAATACACATAAAGCTAAGATAAGTTGTTCATTGAACTAAAATCACCTGTTCAAAATGACACAATTTAACATCAAAGTATTACCATTTCAAAATGCAATTCACACATTACATCTGAGATGACTGTCTATTAATTTCATTACAATGATCTAACTGTCAATTGATACAACTGCTCAAAATGATAAGTAACTGTTGCGTTACTCTTAATGCATAGTTTTATGGAAACTGACAAACAATATTCCATGTTTAGCTCATGAAGGTGTCAGGATAACGAGATCCATTGACACCAATTACCGTGGAACATGAACCGATTGGACTATATTATCTATGGATGTAATATTTCATCATCATTCTTTATCAGACACTGTTTCTATGGTCCCATGTACCACTTCTCCAGACCATGTTTTCATATTTGACATTACTGTGCACTCAACGGCCACTTTATTAGGTACACCCATCTAGTACTGGGTAGGACCCCCTTTTGCCTTCACAACAGTCTGAATTATTCAAAATGTTGTACGTTAACTTCTCTGGGATATGTGGGACGGTAGTGAAAGCACACCTTGTGATTATGTTAGGTCAGCACCTAGCCACAGAAAAACATACAGCCATTTTCCAAAGAAGGAGAGGTGTCAGAAAATACAGAAATAGCATTAAAATGAATCACTAACCTTTGATGATCTTCACCAGATTGCACTCCCAGGACTCCATGTTAGACAATAAATGTGTGTTTTGTTCGATAAAGTTCATCTTTATGTCCAAAAACCTCATTTGAAATTGGTGTGTTATGTTCAGAAATGCATTGTCTCAAACAAACATCCGGTGAAAGTGCAGAGAGCCACATCAAATTACAGAAATACTCATCATAAACATTGATAAAAGATACAAGTGTTATGCAGGGAATTATAGATAAACTTCTCCTTAATGCAACCGCTGTGTCAGATTTAAAAAAGGCTTTACGGCGAAAGCACACCTTGCGATTATGTTAGGTCAGCGCCAAGACACAGAAAAAAAATACAGCCATTTTCCAAAGAAGGAGAGGTGTCACAAAAGTCAGAAATAGCATTATAAATATTCACTTACCTTTGATGATCTTCATCGGAATGCACTCCCAGGAATCCCAGTTCCACAATAAATGTTTGTTTTGTTCGATAAAGTCCATAATTTATGTTCAAATACCTCCTTTTTGTTTGCCTGTTTAGCCCAGTAATCCAAATGCATAATGCGCGATCACTTAGTTCAGACGAAAAGTAAAAAAAGTTATATTACAGTTCGTAGAAACATGTCAAACGATGTATAGAATCAATCTTTAGGATGTTTTTATCATAAATCTTCAATAATGTTTCAACTGGAGAATTCCTTTGTCTTTAGAAATGCAAGAGTGTGATCAGCTCAAGGCATTCTGCCAGACACCTGGTTGAAACAGCTCTTTCTTTCCCCCTTCACAGTAGAAGCCTGAAACAACGTTCTAAAGACTTCTGACATCTAGTGGAAGCCTTAGGAAGTGTAATACCCCATAGACACTGTATATTGGATAGGCGATGACTTGAAAAACTACAAACCCCAGATTTCCAACTTCCTGGTTGGATTTTCTCAGGTTTTTGCCAGCCATATGAGTTCTGTTATACTCACAGACATCATTCAAACAGTTTGAGAAAAACTTCAGAGTTTTCTATCTAAATCTACTATTATATGTATATTCTAGCTTTTGGGCCTGAGTAGCAGGCAGTTTACTCTGGGCACCTTATTATCCAAACTACTCAATACTGCCCCCCAGTCCCAAAGAAGTTAAGAGATGCCCTTCTGCACACCACTGTTTTAAACAGCTGTTATTTGAGTGTTTGTGGCCTTTCTGTTAGCTTGAATGAGTCTGGACATTCTCTTCTGACCTCTCTCATTAACAAGGTGGTTTTGCCCACAGAACTGCCGCTCACTGAATGTGTTTAGTTTATCGCACCATTCTCTGTATGTAAACTCTAGAGATTGTAGTGCGTAAAAATCCCAGGAAGGCAGCTGTTTCTGAGATGCTGGAACGGTCAAAGTTGCTTAGATTACGCATCTTGCCCGTTCTAATGTTTGGTCAAACAACATCTAAAGCTCCCTACTCTATATACTTTACATATTGAGTTGCAGGCAGCCACATGATTCGCTGTTCGAATGTAACCTTCCTTGATGAGCTAAATCAGGTCTGTAGAGCTGAAGGTATGACCTATGTCACTGTGTGGGATAATGTCAGGTTCCACCATGCTCAAATGGTGCAAGCATGGTTTCAGCCCCATCCACAATTTACCACCCTGTACTTACCCCCATACTCTCCTTTCCTTAACCCGATTGAGTTATTTTTCTCCACATGGAGGTGGAAGGTATATGATAGGCGCCCTCACGAACAAGCCACCCTTCTCCAGGCCATGGATGACGCAGGCAATGACATCACGGCAGACCAGTGTCAGGCCTGGATTCGCCATGTCCGAAGATTCTTCACAAGATGTTTGGCTAATGAAAACCTCCATTGTGATGTGGATGAGAACCTGTGGCCAGATCCACAAGACAGGGTTGATGGAAATATAGAAGTACAGTAATCAATCCTTTGTTTTGCCTTTTTACAGTAAGCCAGGTGAGGAACACTGCAGTGATGTTTTACAGTAAGCCAGGTGAGGAACACTGCAGTGATGTTTTACAGTAAGTCAGGTGAGGAACACTGCAGTGATGTTTTACAGTAAGCCAGGTGAGGAACACTGCAGTGATGTTTTACAGTAAGTCAGGTGAGGAACACTGCAGTGATGTTTTACAGTAAGCCAGGTGAGGAACACTGCAGTGATGTTTTACAGTAAATCAGGTGAGGAACACTGCAGTGATGTTTTACAGTAAGCCAGGTGAGGAACACTGCAGTGATGTTTTACAGTAAGTCAGGTGAGGAACACAGCAGTGATGTTTTACAGTAAGTCAGGTGAGGAACACTGCAGTTGACCTTGAACTGTATTTTATTTTTTTGTAGCTAATTATTTTTGCTTTGATTCAAGGAAACCTATGTTGTGATTTTATTGTATTTCATCAATAAATGTCATATTTTGTTCAATGAAAAAAATAAATACATCACTTTTACAGTGATGTATTTACAAGTGGTACCATAATGAAACATGTATCACATATTTTGTACTACAATATTTAATGATTGAATGAACAACTACACAGTGAAACTATCGGTATGGTGATCTAAATGAATGGTCCTATGGTATTTCATGATAAATGAGTTATTTGAACCAATGATTCTGCAAGTGCAAGGTTTCTTTAAAGATATGAATGCACAATGCAATGTTTTGAACATTGGACAGCCTGTGTTAGAAGTGGTGACCGTTTTGAGTTTTGTGTCTAGAGTTTAGAAAAAGGAGCACAAGGTTCTGAAATTAGTGCCAAAGTGATTGTTAAAAACTGTAAATAAACAGCTCTTCTTTGTCCTTGTGTGTGTGTGTCTACATGTGTGCGGGTGTGTGTGTGTGTCTACATGTGTGTGTGTGTGTGTGTGTGTGTGTGTGTGTGTGTGTCTACATGTGTGCGGGTGTGTGTGTGTGTGTCTTACGCTGAAGCTATGGACGTTCTATTGTTCTATAATTCTCTGCTACTGCTCCCACTGTGGAGAGGACATGTGCTGCACTCTCCGCTGTCATTCACTCACACACGCCTTGTGTGTGTGTATGCATGTGTTTGAGTCTGTGTCTGTGCGCCTGTGTGTATGCATGTGTGTGTGTGTGTGTGTGTGTGTGCGTCAGCAGTCTGCGTGGTAAGACCCTGCTCACTCCGCCTGCAGTAGCAACAACAAATTGCAGCAGTAGCAGCACCTTCCCTTGTCCTGGCCAGATGAATGGCTGAATAGGCTCTGCCCATGCCCAGCAGAGCCCCTCTCGACGCCCCGACGGCGGGCATGCTGAAAGCGAGCAGGCTGGCATTATCGGGCACAGCCAGACTGCGCTGTGAAAGGGGATTACTCTGCCAGTCGTCACGCTCACAAACACCACGACACCCCAGAAAAAAACACTGTCTCCTCTCCTAGGCCAAACAACTCTCTCTACCTCTCCTCTCTTTCCCTTTCTCTCCCTTCTCTGAATCAGAGGGAAAATGTCTTGTTTAAACAAAGGATTCTTTCTTTTGTTCTTTTTCTCTCTCTCCCTCTCTCTGTAAACTAATTGACATAAATGAGTGAGCTTATTAATCATGACAAGCGAGAGAGAGAGAGAAAGAGAGAGAGAGAGACATGGAGAGAGACAGACAGAGAGTGTCTGAGAGACACGGACAGAGAGAGAGAGACGGATAGAGAGAGAGAGACATGGAGAGACAGACAGAGAGAGAGAGACATGGAGAGAGAGAGAGAGAGAGAGATGGACAGAGAGAGAGAGAGACGGACGGACAGAGAGAGAGAGACGGACAGAGAGAGAGAGAGAGACGGACAGCGAGAGAGAGACATGGAGAGAGACAGAGAGAGAGAGAGAGACACTGACAGAGAGAGCGAGACGGACAGAGAGAGAGAGAGGCGGACAGAGAGAGAGAGACATGGAGAGAGACAGAGAGAGAGAGAGACA
>NC_048576.1:92627585-92687585 GCF_013265735.2 Oncorhynchus mykiss | reverse complement strand
GGACCCAGGGGGCGGAGTCAGCCTACACAAGGGCCTGAAGGAGGGGTCCATCGAGAGAGGGGTGGTCCCCAGCACCAAGGACAAGGAGAGGCCCAGCAGCAAACAGGAGGCCAAGGAGCGTCAGCAACACCACAGCCACCACCCCCAACCCTCACATCCACACCACCACCACCCACACCCCGGCCACACACAGCCCCACCCCCACCAGCAGCACCCCCAGTACCCCCAGCACCCGGTCTCCCTGGAGGAGGTCAATAGCAGAGCTCTGGAGAGGCACATGGAGCACCAACAGACCCTAGGAATGACCAGAACCCTCAGCGCCTGCCTGCTCAATGGAAAGATGCAGAACGGGGGGGACTCTGGGACGGGGGGAGCCAAGGCTTCCATGACTAGCTATGGGGGGGAGGTGGTGGGGAGCAGGGGGGCTCAGACACAGGCCAGCCACAGACACATGGAGGGTGGGGGGAACATCCGCTGCACCAAGGAAGGGGTGAGCGGCGAGATGAGGATCAGCGAGCAGCCTTCGGACTGTCTGGAGGGGAGGGGCCAGATGCTCCACCACGCCCTTCCCTACTCTGTGGCGCCGCCCCTGCAAATGGGTTCAGCCGCTGGGGGAGGCCACCCCCACCTCCACCCCCACCACCACCCTCACCCGCATCCGGGGGGGTTCCACTGCCTTCAGCTCCACCCCAGCCATCCCCACCACCCCCACACACACCACCACCCGGACTTCTTCTGCCCGCCTCCACCTGCCCCTCTAACCAACCCCTCGCCGCACGAGAGGGGAGGGGGAGGGGGGCGAGACCCCAAAGTGACAGGGCCCACGTTCATACCATCTGTAGGGGGAGGACACCTGGGGGACAAGTCCAGCGGGCAACCCTTCCAGATGGGCACCCCACCTGACTGCCAGGGGTTGGTGGGTGGGGGCGGCAGTGCCAAGGACAAGGCCATGGAGAAGAGTAACTGGCACAGGAAACAGCAGCAGCAGCTGTACAGAAAGGCTGAGAAGACCCCGGACTGGATGCAGCAGCAGAGTCACCACCCCCAACAACCCCATCCCCAACAACCCCTTCCCCAGCAGCCCCAGCCCCAACAGCCCCAGCCCCAACAAACCCAGCCCCAACAGCCCCAGACACAACAACCCCAGCCCCAACAACCCCTTCCCCAGCAGCCCCAGCCCCAGCAGCACCAAGCCGTGCGTTCTCGCAGCGTCGAATGCATCAATAGTGTGGGAGTGGACACCACCGATGTGTTCCGGCCCTCTCTTCCCCAGGGCGCCAAGGCCGGACACTCCCTCCCCCACTCAGTCAACACCTCCCCCTACAGAGACTGCTCCCTCCCGGGCCCCCTGCCCAACGCCTCACCCCTGGGGGGTCGGGCAGGTGCAGGCGGTGGGAGTTGTTCCTTACAGAGAGATGGTCAGAAGGTGGCCCGTATTCGCCACCAGCAGCACGGTGGGCCTGGCCCGGACGCCCCAGCAGCAGAGCTGAACCAGAACAACAAACAGAACCAGGACCTGAACAGGAAGCTGGAGATGTCCCCGTACGGCTACAGCAACAGTGGGCAGGGACAGCAGCATCACCCCCAGCAGCCTCCGGTTCCTCCCTGGGCCATGAGGCCTCACCACGTCCACCATGCAGAGGAGGAGCAGCAGCGGAAGGCCTACATGGAGTCTCTCAGTGGTGGCAGACAACAGCCCCAGCAACAACCAGGGCAAGGTATGGGCCTCCCTCCTCATCCTTCTCCCCAGCCCCAGCCACCTCCACCCCCAGCCCCCTCTCAGCAGCAGCAAGACCCCCAGGTCGCCTCACAGGCCCAGGAGGAGAGCAGTGCCATGAAGAGCCTGCTGAAGTACAGCACCCAGCAGCCCCTGCTCCTCTCCCAGAAGAGTCCCTTTGGAGGCCTGGGGAGCCTCAAATCCGCTGGTCTTGGGGGTCCTGGAGGTGGAGCCCCCGGGGTTAGCTGCACCCTGCAAGGCAGCAAACAACAACAGGCCCTGCCCACCAGGAAGGGTCCGGCCAATGACGGCGAGCGCTCTGACTGTGGGGGGCGTGGCCGGGAGGTGGGCGAGGCGGTGGGTCACGGTGAGGGAGAGGTGCGCCAACCGCCTGTGGGCATCGCAGTCGCCGTGGCGAGGCAGAGGGAACCGTCCTGTCGCCCGGTGGACGCCCACACCAACAGCCGGCAGGGGCGGGTGCACCCCTCCATGAAAGGTACGGGGGTAACCTCCGGGCCTTTGGGGTCACTTGCTTAAATAAACAGAAGGAGCAGGGGAACTGAGCAGAGATTATTTATCTACGACCTTTGGAAGACCTCGCTGATGAAAAATAAACAGCGGGCTTTGCCAAAGCCTAAAGTAGAAACAGCTTTATTTGACTAAACAGTTAGAGGCACTGGGAGGAAAAGAGAGGAGGAGAGGAGTACATGGCAGGAGATCTTAGTCTGTGGCAGTAGAGCTGTAGTAGGTATGGTTGGGAGAGAGAGAGAGAGAGGACTACATGGCAGGAGATCTGAGTCTGTGGCAGTAGAGCTGTAGTAGGTATGGTTGGGAGAGAGAGAGAAAGAGAGAGAGAGAGAGAGAGGCAGGCAGTAGAGCTGTAGTAGGTATGGTTGGGAGAGAGAGAGAAAGAGAGAGAGAGAGAGAGAGAGGCAGGCAGTAGAGCTGTAGTAGGTATTGTTGGGAGAGAGAGAGGGAGAGAGAGAGAGAGAGAGAGAGAGAGAGGCAGGCAGTAGAGCTGTAGTAGGTATGGTTGGGAGAGAGAGAGAGAGAGAGAGAGAGAGAGAGAGAGAGAGAGAGAGAGAGAGGCAGGCAGTAGAGCTGTAATAGGTATGGTTGGGAGAGAGAGAGAGAGAGAGAGAGAGAGAGAGAGAGGCAGGCAGTAGAGCTGTAGTAGGTATGGTTGGGAGAGAGAGAGGGAGAGAGAGAGAGAGAGAGAGAGAGAGGCAGGCAGTAGAGCTGTAGTAGGTATGGTTGGGAGAGAGAGAGAGAGAGAGAGAGAGAGAGAGAGAGAGAGGCAGGCAGTAGAGCTGTAGTAGGTATGGTTGGGAGAGAGAGAGAGAGAGATAGACAGGCATTAGAGCTGTAGTAGGTATGGTTGGGAGAGAGAGAGAGAGAGAGAGAGAGAGAGAGAGGGAGGCAGGCAGTAGAGCTGTAGTAGGTATGGTTGGGAGAGAGAGAGGGAGAGAGAGAGAGAGAGAGAGAGGCAGGCAGTAGAGCTGTAGTAGGTATTGTTGGGAGAGAGAGAGGGAGAGAGAGAGAGAGAGAGAGAGAGAGAGGCAGGCAGTAGAGCTGTAGTAGGTATGGTTGGGAGAGAGAGAGAGAGAGAGAGAGAGAGAGAGAGGCAGGCAGTAGAGCTGTAATAGGTATGGTTGGGAGAGAGAGAGAGAGAGAGAGAGAGAGAGAGAGAGAGAGAGAGAGAGAGAGAGAGGCAGGCAGTAGAGCTGTAGTAGGTATGGTTGGGAGAGAGAGAGGGAGAGAGAGAGAGAGAGAGAGAGAGGCAGGCAGTAGAGCTGTAGTAGGTATGGTTGGGAGAGAGAGAGAGAGAGATAGACAGGCATTAGAGCTGTAGTAGGTATGGTTGGGAGAGAGAGAGAGAGAGAGAGAGAGAGAGAGAGAGAGAGAGAGGCAGGCAGGCAGTAGAGCTGTAGTAGGTATGGTTGGGAGAGAGAGAGAGAGAGAGAGAGAGAGGGGCAGGCAGTAGAGCTGTAGTAGGTATGGTTGGGAGAGAGAGAGAGAGAGAGAGAGAGAGGACTACATGGCAGGAGATCTGAGTCTGTGGCAGTAGACCTGTAGTAGGTATGGTTGGGAGAGAGAGAGAGAGAGAGAGAGAGAGAGAGAGAGAGAGAGAGGACTACATGGCAGGAGATCTGAGTCTGTGGCAGTAGAGCTGTAGTAGGTATGGTTGGGAGAGAGAGAGAGAGAGAGAGAGAGAGGCAGGCTGTAGAGCTGTAGTAGGTATGGTTGGGAGAGAGAGAGAGAGAGAGAGAGAGAGAGGCAGGCTGTAGAGCTGTAGTAGGTATGGTTGGGAGAGAGAGAGAGAGAGATAGAGAGAGAGAGGCAGGCTGTAGAGCTGTAGTAGGTATGGTTGGGAGAGAGGCAGGTAGAAGCAAGACCCATTGGTAAGGGGGTGAGAGTAAGTTAGTGGCACAGAGGACTTAGTGTTCCCTGGGACTTAGTGTTAGAGATTCCACCCTTAATGTTAGTTTTAGATAGATATTTGTGAGGTGCAGAGATTGCGTGTTGGGGGTTAGGGCTCATCAGGGGAAAGGTGGTTAAGACTTCTCCCTGAACTGATATTTGTCTCCTAGGACCTCCTCGCTCCTTGTACCCCTCAGACCCTGCAGGAGAGGAGGAGAGGAAGAGGATGAGTGGAGAGCGGATGGGTCTGACCTGCCTGGACCGAGACAGAGAGGCCTACATCAGGTGAGACTCTGACGTTACTCAGCAATATGACATCATCATACACAGCTGGGCAACTTTCTGATTACAGACGTCAACAAGAACAAAACGTAGACCTACCAAGGCTGTCACTATACGCTTGGAAAGAGGATGTGTCACAAACAGCAACATGTTAACATATCATTTCTGGAGACACCCTACCAGTTCTGGAGGCAGCATTGTGTTTGCTAGCATAGAGTGGTAACATTATCTACCTAACAGTAAATAAGTGTATTGTTTCACCCCACAGTTAAAGTTGTTTACAGTTAGTTAACAGCCGCTCCTAGACTCATTACTAGCTACCGTAACACTGTAGTGTCAAAAACAGGTCTTCAAGTAGGTGTCTTCCTTTACTCTCACCATCCTCCTCTACTCTCACATCCTCCTCTACTCTGACCTTCCTCCTCTACTCTCACCATCCTCCTCTACTCTCACCTTCCTCCTCTACTCTCACATCCTCCTCTACTCTGACCTTCCTCCTCTACTCTCACCATCCGCCTCTACTCTCACCATCCTCCTCTACTCTCACCATCCTTCTCTACTCTCACCATCCTCCTCTACTCTGACCTTCCTCCTCTACTATCACCATCCTCCTCTACTCTCACCATTCTCCTCTACTCTCACCTTCCTCCTCTACTCTAACCTTCCTCCTCTACTCTCACCATCTTCCTCTACTCTGACCTTCCTCTATATTATTCTGTTTTCTGTCTCTCCTCATTTCTCTCTCAATGGTTCTATCTCAGGGATAATAAGGATCCAGTGGACTTCACAAGGATCCATCCGTCCAACAGCTGTCACGGTGACATCACCTCTCACCTCATGGTGCCGGGTGGGACTTCCCTACAATCTGGCCAATTAGGAGACCCCTCTGCGCATGCACACGCCCACTCGGCCCACCACCATTGGCTGCCGAGCACTGGAAGTCCCTCCATCTGGATGACAAGCCACTCCTACGGTGAGAAAGTTCAATTGGATTCAAATTCAGAAAACTGTATTTCCATAATAACCAACGTGTTGGTGTCACCCTACAAATGAAAAACAATTAGACGTCTACAGATGTATTCTAGATCAGTCTTCATCTTGCTATTTCATGTCCTGTTGCTGCCTTTGCAGGCTGTGTTGCAGTATAGCTGTATTGGTAATGAACGACACATGGCTACTGAGTCTGTTGTAACATCTTCCTGATGTTGCAGGAATCGGCCACTCGGCCCTTCACCAGAACCTCGCCCCAGGTTTTTCTGCAGCCATGCCGGGGTCTCTACAGCCTGTGCTGCCTCTGCCCCAGGACCCGTCTACCCAGCTGGTGGTGCTACCCACAGAGCCTGCTGCCCACCCTGTCACACATCACCTGGGTGAGCCTCACTATTGTTCATTGTCTTTTCTTAATGGTTTTCTCCTCTTGCATGTCACTCTACATCCTTACTTAGTTACCCCAATACCCCATTACACCTTTACACCTTAGGTTTGAGGGGTAAGTGTTATGGGGTAAGGGTAGGGTTAAGTGGTAAGAGTTGAGGGGTAGGTGTTAAGGGGTAAGGGTAGGTGTTAAGGGGTAAGTGTAGGTGTTAAGGGGTAAGGGTAGGTGTTAAGTGGTAAGTGTAGGTGTTAAGGGGTAAGGGTAGGTGTTAAGGGGTAAGGGTAGGTGTTAAGGGGTAAGAGTGGAGGGGTAGGTGTTAAGGGGTAAGGGTAGGTGTTAAGGGGTAAGGGGTAGGTGTTAAGGGGTAAGGGTAAGTGTTAAGGGGTAAGGGTAGGTGTTAAGGGGTAAGGGTAGGGTTAAGGGGTAAGGGTAGGTGTTAAGTAGTAAGGGTTGAGGGGTGGATGATAAGGGGTAAGGGTAGGTGTTAAGGGTAAGTGTTAAGGGGCAAGGGTAGGTGTTAAGGGGTAAGGGTAGGTGTTAAGGGTAAGTGTTAAGGGGTAAGGGTAGGTGTTAAGGGGTAAGGGTAGGTGTTAAGGGTAAGTGTTAAGGGGTAAGGGTAGGTGTTAAGGGGTAAGGGTAGGTGTTAAGGGTAAGTTTTAAGGGGTAAGGGTAGGTGTTAACTTTCACACATTAACAAGTCCAATACAGAAAATGAAAGATAAACATCTTGTTAATCTACCCATCGTATCCGATTTCAAAAATTCTTTATGGCGAAAGCACAACATATGTTAGGTCATAGCCAAGTAAAAAAAACACAGCCATTTTTCCAGCCAAAGATGGAGTCACAAAAAGCAGAAATATAGATTAAATTAATCACTAACCTTTGATGATCTTCATCAGATGACACTCATAGGACATCATGTTACACAATACATGTATGTTTTGTTCGATAATGTGCATATTTATATCCAAAAATCTCAGTTTACATTGGTGCGTTACGTGCAGTAATGTTTTGATTCCAAAACATCCGATGATTTTGCAAAAATACTCATAATAAACATTGATAAAAGATACAACTGTTATTCACATAATTAAAGATAGACTTCTACTTAATGCAACCGCTGTGTCAGATTTTTTTTAAACTTTACAGAAAAAGCATAATCTGAGAACGGTGCTCAGAACCCAAAACAGCCAGAGGAATATCCTCCATTTTGGAGTCAGCAAAGTTAGAAATAACACCATAAATATTCACTTACCTTTGATGATCTTCAACAGAAGGCACTCCCAGGAATCCCAGTTCGACAATAAATGACTGATTTGTTCCATAAAGTCCATCATTTATGTTCAAATAGCCACTTGTTGTTAGCGTGTTCAGCCCAGTAATCCATCATCATGAGGCGCAGGCACTTCGTCCAGACAAAAACTCTAAAAGTTCCGTTACTGTCCTTTAGAAACATGTCAAACGATGTATGGAATCAATCTTTAGGATGTTTTAACATAAAACATCAATAATGTTCCAACCGAAGAATTCCTTTGTCTTCAGAAAAGCACTGGAACGAGAGGTAACTCTGTCGGGAGCGCGCGTCATGAGACCAAGGCACTCTGCCAGAACACTGACTCAAAGAGGTCTCATGAGCCCCTCCTTTATAGTAGAATCCTCATTCAAGTTTCTAAAGACGGTTGACATCTAGTGGAAGCCGTAGGAAGTGCAACTTTATCCATATCTCAATGTGTATTCATTCAGTAGGCCAAGCTTTGAAAAACTACAAACCTCAGATTGCCCACTTCCTGGTTGGATTTTTCTCAGGTTTTCGCCTGCCATATGAGTTCTGTTATACTCACAGACATCATTCAAACAGTTTTAGAAACTTCAGAGTGTTTTCTATCCAGTAGTACTAATACTATGCATATATTAGCATCTGGGACTGAGTAGGAGGCAGTTCACTCTGGGCACGCTATTCATCCAAAAGTGAAAATGCTGGCCCCTATCCCAAAAAGGTTAACACTTACCCTTACCCCTTAACACCTACCCTTACCCTTTAACACCTACCCTTACCCCTTAACACCTACCCTTACCCCTTAACACCTACCCTTACCCTTTAACACCTACCCTTACCCCTTAACACCTACCCTTACCCCTTAACACCTACCCTTACCCCTTAACACCTACCCCTCAACGTTGAGCACTTGATCTTTGGTTCATTGTATTCTCTTATTGCAGTCTGTTGTTTTCTGCTGCTGGTTGTATTTTCCATCCAGTAGTTTTACTGCAGCGTTTCCTTTATTTGCTGGTTGCATTAGTTTATTATGTCGACAGCTGATGAGCTTTCTGTTAACCTCTCTGATCTCCCAAACCCGGATCCGGTATCGTGACTACAGCCTCAAGCTCATTACCATAACGCAACGTTAACTATTCATGAAAATCGCAAATGAAATGAAATAAATATGCCATCTCTCAAGCTTAGCCTTTTGTAAACAACACTGTCATCTCAGATTTTCAAAATATGCTTCTCAACCATAGGAAAACAATAATCTGTGTAAAAGTAGCTAGCTAGCGTAGCATTTAGCGTTAGCATTAGCGTTAGCATCCAGCACGCAACATTTCAACAAAAACATAAAAGCCTTCAAATAAAATAATTTACCTTTGAAGAACTTCTGATGTTTCAATGAGGATACTCTCCGTTAGATAGCAGATGCTCAGTTTTTCCAAAAAGATTCTTTGTGTATTAGAAATAGCTCCGTTTTATACATCACATTTGGCTACCAAAAAAACCCGAAAATTCAGTCCTCAAAACGCGAACTTTTTTCCAAATTAACTCCATAATATCGACTGAAAACATGGCAAACGTTGTTTAGAATCAATCATCAAGGTGTTTTTCACATATCTCTTCATTGATATATCGTTCTTGGACGCATGGTTTCTCCCCTATATCAAATGGAAAAGTACAAGCAGCTGGCAATTGCGCACCGAATTCCACGCAGGACACCAGGCGGACACTTGGAAAATGTAGTCTCTTATGGTCAATCTTCCAATGATATGCCTACAAATACGTCACAATGCTGCTAAGACCTTGGGGGAATGACAGAAAGTGTAGGCTCATTCCTTGCGCAATCACAGCCATATAAGGAGACAATGGAAAACAGAGCTTCAGAAATTCTGCTAATTTCCTGGTTGATGCATCATCTTGGTTTCGCCTGTAGAATGAGTTCTGGGGCACTTACAGACAATATCTTTGCAGATTCTGAAATTTCTGAGTGTTTTCTTTTAAAAACTGTCAAGAATATGCATAGTCGAGCATCTTTTCGGGACAAAATATCGTGCTTAAAACGGGAACGTTTTTTATCCAAAAATGAAATAGCGCCCCTAGAGATCTAACAGGTTAACGGCTGTCTCACACACAATTCAACACCCACACATATATACGCATCCACATAGAAAACACACACACGGGCATGCTGCACACACACACACACACACACACACACACACACACACACACACAAACATATAAGTTTGCACTTATAAAACACACACACACAGAGAATACTCATCCCAGTTTCAGCTCACCACCTGTTCTGTCCCCCGCAGGGCTGGGTCCCTGGATGGGTCAGGGTGCGCTTCAAAAACATATGTACACACACACACACACATGTACACACACACACACACACACACACACACACACACACATGTACACACACACACACACACACACAGACACACACACACACACAGACACACACACACACACACACACACACACACACACACACACACACACACACACACACACACACACACACACACACACACACACACACACACCACAGAAGAAGAAGCTAAAGCAGTGCTCTACATCTATGCAGCAGGACCTATTCAGCGAACAGGCTGTGAAATTTAATTAGCTCTCCATCCTCAGTGGTGTGTTTCCTTCCGCGCTCCGCAGGAGTTGCAGAGGAGAGGGGAAGTGCATCCACGAAACCCTTCCCCGGGGAAAGATTAGCTTAGCCGGGTTAATGTTTCAGGACCAAGGTTCCATGGTGCATCAGGGGGGCTGAGGGGGTGGAAGGAGGATCAGACTGGACTGTGAAATATGTAAGAGACAAAAACACATTGAGTTGGAGAGAGAGGAAAGAGACAGAGAGAGAGAGAGAGAGAGAGACAGAGACAGAGAGAGAGAAGAAGGCGTGGGCAGCTGAATCCCCAAAGCTGAGCTCCATGTGTCATAGTCAGTGTGCTCAGCTGCCCTCTCCCCAGATTCACAGTCCACACACACAGCATTCCTATCTGCTCTGTAAAGAAGACACATCAGGGGAACGGCTGAGCTATGCTCCTCTTGAACATGGGAACTAGCATTCCTGCTGGTCCACAAGCTACTCATGTGGCCTGGAGAGCGGGCTGGAGTATGCTAGGCTGGATGGGTGGGTGAAGTTTTAGGGAGCACTGCAGGGTCGATCGCACCAAGGGGACAGTAATTTGGTTACTGGTCAGTGGCTCTGTCATCATCATCATCATGTAGTATGTCATTATAGTCACAATCCAGTGTATTTTCAGGACAGCTGCTATGAGAGTCCATTCTATTCAGGAGGAGGATAGAGAGAGGAAAGAGACAGGGAGAGAGAGAGACAGAGAGGAGAGAGGGAGAGAGGAGGGAGAGAAATAGAGAAAGAGAGGGGAGAGACAGAGAGATAGAGGGGAGAGAGAAAAAGAGGGAGAGAGAGAGAGGAGCGTGGGACGGCTGCTGTTTAGGTGACCATGTTCTCAGCATAAAGCAGCAGTGTTTGTTCACCAGAGGGATGTGATCAGCAGTGTTTGTTCAACAGAGGGATGTGATCCACAGTGTTTTTTCAACAGAGGGATGTGATCCACAGTGTTTGTTCAGCAGAGGGATGTGATCAGCAGTCTTTGTTCAACAGAGGGATGTGAACACCAGTCTTTGTTCACCAGAGGGATGTGATCAGCAGTGTTTGTTCAACAGAGGGATGTGATCAGCAGTCTTTGTTCAACAGAGGGATGTGATCAGCAGTCTTTGTTCACCAGAGGGATGTGATCAGCAGTGTTTGTTCACCAGAGGGATGTGATCAGCAGTGTTTGTTCAACAGAGGGATGTGATCCACAGTGTTTGTTCAACAGAGGGATGTGATCCACAGTGTTTGTTCAACAGAGGGATGTGATCAGCAGTGTTTGTTCAACAGAGGGATGTGATCAGCAGTCTTTGTTCAACAGAGGGATGTGATCAGTAGTGTTTGTTCAACAGAGGGATGTGATCCACAGTGTTTGTTCAACAGAGGGATGTGATCCACAGTGTTTGTTCAACAGAGGGATGTGATCAGCAGTGTTTGTTCAACAGAGGGATGTGATCCACAGTGTTTGTTCACCAGAGGGATGTGATCCACAGTGTTTGTTCACCAGAGGGATGTGATCAGCAGTCTTTGTTCAACAGAGGGATGTGATCCACAGTGTTTGTTCAACAGAGGGATGTGATCAGCAGTCTTTGTTCAACAGAGGGATGTGATCAGCAGTCTTTGTTCAACAGAGGGATGTGATCAGTAGTGTTTGTTCAACAGAGGGATGTGATCCACAGTGTTTGTTCAACAGAGGGATGTGATCAGCAGTGTTTGTTCAACAGAGGGATGTGATCCACAGTGTTTGTTCAACAGAGGGATGTGATCAGCAGTGTTTGTTCAACAGAGGGATGTGATCCACAGTGTTTGTTCAACAGAGGGATGTGATCAGCAGTGTTTGTTCAACAGAGGGATGTGATCAGTAGTGTTTGTTCAACAGAGGGATGTGATCCACAGTGTTTGTTCAACAGAGGGATGTGATCCACAGTGTTTGTTCAACAGAGGGATGTGATCAGCAGTGTTTGTTCAACAGAGGGATGTGATCCACAGTGTTTGTTCAACAGAGGGATGTGATCAGCAGTGTTTGTTCAACAGAGGGATGTGATCAGCAGTCTTTGTTCAACAGAGGGATGTGATCAGTAGTGTTTGTTCAACAGAGGGATGTGATCAGCAGTGTTTGTTCAACAGAGGGATGTGATCAGCAGTCTTTGTTCAACAGAGGGATGTGATCAGTAGTGTTTGTTCAACAGAGGGATGTGATCAGCAGTGTTTGTTCAACAGAGGGATGTGATCAGCAGTGTTTGTTCAACAGAGGGATGTGATCAGCAGTCTTTGTTCAACAGAGGGATGTGATCAGTAGTGTTTGTTCAACAGAGGGATGTGATCCACAGTGTTTGTTCAACAGAGGGATGTGATCCACAGTGTTTGTTCAACAGAGGGATGTGATCAGCAGTCTTTGTTCAACAGAGGGATGTGATCAGCAGTCTTTGTTCACCAGAGGGATGTGATCAGCAGTGTTTGTTCACCAGAGGGATGTGATCAGCAGTGTTTGTTCAACAGAGGGATGTGATCCACAGTGTTTGTTCAACAGAGGGATGTGATCAGCAGTGTTTGTTCAACAGAGGGATGTGATCAGCAGTCTTTGTTCAACAGAGGGATGTGATCAGCAGTCTTTGTTCAACAGAGGGATGTGATCAGCAGTGTTTGTTCAACAGAGGGATGTGATCCACAGTGTTTGTTCAACAGAGGGATGTGATCAGCAGTGTTTGTTCAACAGAGGGATGTGATCAGCAGTGTTTGTTCAACAGAGGGATGTGATCAGCAGTCTTTGTTCAACAGAGGGATGTGATCAGCAGTCTTTGTTCAACAGAGGGATGTGATCAGCAGTCTTTGTTCAACAGAGGGATGTGATCCACAGTGTTTGTTCAACAGAGGGATGTGATCAGCAGTGTTTGTTCAACAGAGGGATGTGATCCACAGTGTTTGTTCAATAGAGGGATGTGATCAGCAGTGTTTGTTCAACAGAGGGATGTGATCAGCAGTGTTTGTTCAACAGAGGGATGTGATCAGCAGTCTTTGTTCAACAGAGGGATGTGATCAGCAGTCTTTGTTCAACAGAGGGATGTGATCAGCAGTCTTTGTTCAACAGAGGGATGTGATCAGCAGTGTTTGTTCAACAGAGGGATGTGATCAGTGTGTGTTATCTTGTGTGTAAGTGAGGGCTTTGCTTTTGTGTGAGAGATGGCTGTACTGGTGTTCCAGCATTGAGACATACAGATAGATGTCTCAATGCTGCACATGTCTGGGTTATACTTTCTGAGAGACATACATTTATGTACAGCTTAGCTCCTTTCCCCCCATTGTGTTGATCTTGGTGTGTGTGTGTGTGCGTGCGTGCGTGTGTGTGTGCGGGTGTGGGTGTACCCCAGCTAGCACATTTGGTTCCTTGGAAGTTATGGGGTACGTACGTTTTTGGTTTCCTATGTGTTCTGGGAACGACACCATAAGTTTCCTGACCGGTAAACATTTTTAGGTTGCAGGTACGTTCAGAGAACGTTTTACTATGGTCCCACAAGGTTTTGTTAACTTTCTGAGAATGGAAATTATAGGTAATTTGAAGGTAATAAATAACGTTCTGAGAACATGTTTCAATATGACTTTTAACAGCACTGTTAGCTTAGTTAGGGTTAACTGTTTTGAATTCATTTGCTTTGTCATTAATCATGCATTTTTTATAGTGGCACACCGTCAATGAGATTCGAACCTATAATCTTCTGTTCTCTATGGAATTAGTTCACTACACCCCCAGAGTTTTTTATAAATTCCTACAAAGATGTTCATTTTAGTCTAACAAACAGACCCTATATCAAAGGAAACAACCACTAATTAAGATCAGGTATGGCAGAGGATAGAGTTTTGTTGATGCTGAGAACGAAATGTATTTGTTTTTAAATAACGTTCTTAGTATGTTACTAATGTTTTCTTGTCATTTTTCTGGAAAGTTTTTAATATTCTGAGAACATGCCTATATATAGAACCATTAGGAAACCTGTAGGAAACGTTATGCTGAAGTACTGAAATTCCCAACTAAGAAACATATGGTTTTCAGAACGTTATGTGCTAGCTGGGTATCCTGCACTATTCCTATAAAGTTGTGGGAAAGTTGTATGCAAAATAACCATTGGACAATCACGCTGTTACTAAGCTCTGAGAAACCTGTGGTTCTCAGGACTTTATGTCCTAGCTGGGACGTGTGTATGTGCACTTGTACATATTCATGTGCATGAATGCATTTGTGAGTTTGAGAGTGCGTGTGTGTGCATGTGTGTGCATGTGTGTGTGAGAGAGAGAGAGAGTGTGTGTGTGTGTGTGTGTGTGTGTGTGTGTGTGTGTGTGTGTGTGTGTGTGTGTGTGTGTGTGTGTGTGTGTGTGTGTGTGTGTGTGTGAGAGAGAGTGTGCGTGCGTGTGTGTGTGTGTGTGAGTGTGTGTGTGTGTGTGTGTGTGTGTGTGTGTGGGCTCCTCTGATCCACTCCTTTCTCTTTCATTAGATGTGATGGAGCAGCCTGGGCTGTGGCCTCCAGTGTACGGAGCCCGAGGGCCCTCCTCCCACATACACCCACAACACCCCGCTGTGTACTCCCGCTCGCAGTTTCTACGGCAACAGGAGCTGTACGCTCTCCAGCAGCATCAACAGCATCATCATCTGCAGCAGCAGCAGCATCAACACCAACAGCAACAGAGTCACCAGTCACAACCCCAGTCACACCCCCAGTCACAACCCCAGTCACACCCCCAGTCACAGCCACAGCCACAACCACAACCACAGCCCCAGCAGCACCACAGGGCAGCACAGACCATGGAGCTTCAACACAGACCCAACCACGCCCAGGTGGGTGTGGCATACTGGCCACAGATTAACATGAATACCTACATACACACAAACACAAGTACGCACGGATGCACACACATTATCATGAATACACACACAGCCTTATTCTCATGACAACACCAGCAGCTTTGTTACATAGTACAGTACTTCCTCACACACAAACAGCATTGGGTCACAGCATGTACAGTACAGTACTTCCTCACACACAAACAGCATTGGACCACAGCATGTACAGTACAGTACTTCTCACACACAAACAGCATTGGGCCACAGCATGTACAGTACAGTACTTCTCACACACAAACAACATTGGGTCACAGCATGTACAATACAGTACTTCTCACACACAAACAGCATTGGGCCACAGCATGTACAGTGCAGTACTTCCTCACACACAAACAGCATTGGGCCACAGCATGTACATTACAGTACTTCTCACACACAAACAGCATTGGGCCACAGCATGTACAGTACAGTACTTCCTCACACACAAACAGCATTGGGCCACAGCATGTACAATACAGTACTTCTCACACACAAACAGCATTGGGCCACAGCATGTACAGTACAGTACTTCCTCACACACAAACAGCATTGGACCACAGCATGTACAGTACAGTACTTCTCACACACAAACAGCATTGGGCCACAGCATGTACAGTACCTATTCTTAGCTTCATAGCCCAATATTATCCCAGGATTTGCTGACTCTCCCTCTGGAATAGTTTGGGCTCAGTATGGATGGTGGTGCAAACTGCCTGGTTTGTCATTGTAAACAGTAAGAGTCAATATATCCAGGTTGAATGAATGCCTGGCTCAGCTGAACACAGGTTCCACACTCCTAGGGTTGCAAAATCCCAGAACTTTCCCAGAATTCCCTGGTTTTCTAGAAACCCTGATTGGAAGGGTCCTGGAATTCAAATCAAATCCAAGTTTATTTGTCACGTGCACCAAATACAACAGTTGTAGTAGACCTTGCTTACTTACAAGCCCTAGCCATGCTTACTTACAAGCCCTAACCAACAGTGCAATTTGTAAGTAAAAAATAGGCTTTAGGTAAACAATAGATAGGTAAAATAACAGTGAAAATAACAGTAGCGGGGCTATATACAGGTGGGACCGGTACAGAGTGTGAGGGGGCACCGGTTAGTCGGGCTAATGGAGGTAATATGTACATGTAGGTAGAGTTAAAGTGACCATGCATAGATGAATTAATTAATTAATTAATCAATTAATCCTCCAACCAGGATTTCTGGAAAAGCAGGGCATTCTGGGAAAGTTACCTGGATTATACAACCTTTCTCACACAATACCAATACTGACGAAGCCTCTTGGTCAATCAGCAGATTGCTCAAGATTTGGTTACATCATCTAGAATGTAGACACGACACTCATAGAAAACAGGTGCTATCTATAATCTTTTGCTGTCCCCATAAGAGAACCCGTTGAAGAACACTTTTTGGTTCCAGGTAGAACCCTTTCGGTTCCATGTAGAACCCTTTCCCCAGAAGGTTCTACATGGAACCCAAACAAGTTCTACCTGGAACCAAATAGGGTTCTCCTATGGGGACAGCCGAAGAACCCTTTTGGAACCCTTTTTTCTAAGAGTGTAGGGCATGTTCTCTAGGGCTTGTCTTTGGTTATTATGGGGTGCTCTACTTTAGGCTATCGCTCCATTCAGTCTCATTGTGGGAGTTGTGCATGGTTTACTCCAATGGATCAGTGGATAAGGACGAGTGCTGCCAACACCAGGGTTGTGGGTTTGAGTTCTGCAATGGGCAACATCATTTAATATGTCAGTCAATGTTGACACTTTTATCCCAAAGGGACTGTCAACATTGACAGAGCCACGTACAGTAAATTCCCATGTAAATGGAACGTTCTGTTCACACGTAAATCACCTGCTCTATGTTCTACGTGGTGATGTTTGTGTGTTTTCGTCCCTCTGTGGGTAGGTACAGAAGAGACCAGAGTCAGTGGAGCTGGAGGAGCTGCTCTCTGAGCCACCAGGTTCTAAACCTTCCAAACCCTACTCCTCCTACCACAGAAACACCCCCACCCCGGGGGCCTGCACTGCTCACCTGTCCCCCTGCTGCCAGTCCCAGTCCCCCACCCTGCGCCCCCACCCTAAGAGCACCCCATCCACCCCCTGCCCCGCCCCTAGCCCGGCAGCCGCCGCCCCTCGGTCTCCGGAAATCAGTCCCGCCCCCCCACAGCTGCCAAAAGGGGCGGAGACCCAGGACAAGAGAGGAGAGGGACAGCCCCTGCAGGATTACCCACAATCCCTGGAGCCTGGTAAGGGAACTCACACTGTCCATCCACTCTGATTATGTCCCAAATATCTCTCCTTCCTCCCAAAGTGTGCACTTGTTCAATTCCCTTCACTGATTTGAAAGGCAATGAAGGGTATAAAAATAACCCCACTAGCTTATGCCTCCACCAACCTAAGGGTTCTACATTTGTGGAAGAACTGAACAGGTGCTCTCTTCAGGATATTGGAGAAACTATTGGGACACATCCCCAGGTTACATTCCAATATTCACACTAACATTTCACTTAGGTTGCGTTTACACAGGCAGCCCAATTCTGATATTTTTTCCACTAATTGGTCTTTTAACCAATCACATCAGATCTTTTCACATTAAATCAGAATTGGGTTGCCTGTGTAAACGCAGCCTGTGTGATATGTTAGAACCTCTCTGAGGGTCATGTGAGAAATATGTATGATGACAATAGACTGTTAAGAGGGATATGCAAGATAGTTAGAGACACACAGCTCATTCAGCTGTCAAGGGTTCTACACTAACAACCCTGGCCTTCAAAGTCTATCTGTGAAAACTGTAAATGACTGATAGGTCTGACACAGCAACAGAGGACATAGCACTACAAATCATCATCCAGCAACAGAGGACATAGCACTACAAATCATCATCCAGCAACAGAGGACATAGCACTACAAATCTTCATCCAGCAACAGAGGACATAGCACTACAAATCTTTATCAAGCAACAGAGGACATAGCACTACAAATCATCATCCAGCAACAGAGGACATAGCACTACAAATCATCATCCAGCAACAGAGGACATAGCACTACAAATCTTCATCCAGCAACAGAGGACATAGCACTACAAATCTTTATCAAGCAACAGAGGACATAGCACTACAAATCATCATCCAGCAACAGAGGACATAGCACTACAAATCTTTATCAAGCAACAGAGGACATAGCACTACAAATCTTCATCCAGCAACAGAGGACATAGCACTACAAATCTTTATCAAGCAACAGAGGACATAGCACTACAAATCTTTATCAAGCAACAGAGGACATAGCACTACAAATCTTATCAAGCAACAGAGGACATAGCACTACAAATCTTTATCAAGCAACAGAGGACATAGCACTACAAATCATCATCCAGCAACAGAGGACATAGCACTACAAATCTTCATCCAGCAACAGAGGACATAGCACTACAAATCATCATCCAGCAACAGAGGACATAGCACTACAAATCTTCATCCAGCAACAGAGGACATAGCACTACAAATCTTCATCCAGCAACAGAGGACATAGCACTACAAATCATCATCCAGCAACAGAGGACATAGCACTACAAATCTTCATCCAGCAACAGAGGACATAGTACTACAAATCATCATCCAGCAACAGAGGACATAGCACTACAAATCATCATCCAGCAACAGAGGACATAGCACTACAAATCTTCATCCAGTAACTGCCACAGCCTATGGGGTCCTTAATGATATTGTTCTGTTTCTATGGCTCTTGCCTGTGCCTGTGTCCCAAATGTCACCGTATTCCCTAGCCCTTGGTCAAAAGTAGTGCACTAAATAAAGAATAGAGTGGATTTTGTGACGCATCGTGTGAGAGTGGCTGGGGTTGGCTGGCAAGCCCTGGGATTGACACATAAAGCAGCTCTGAGCTGGAGAAGTAAACAAATAAAATGGCTGCCGGCCCGGCTGGTCTCTCTCTCAGCACTGTCACCTCGGTAATGACTGAGAAACACCTCGCTCAGAGCCTTGGAGGCTCCGCCCCCCCCCCCAGGCCCACACCCTCTTCATCACCGTTAACGCCTCGCTAACTGCCTTGCAATGCCATTCCACGCCAGAAGATATAAAAGTGTCAGGCCACCTTTGATAAACGAAACCTGCTACACTTCAAATAGCAAGCTAACACCTACACACCTACGCTGAATAACACGTTCACACACGGTTCACTCCCCTTCCTGTGTGTTGTGAGATCAAGGCACAGTGCCACCTACGTAATTTCCTCTTCCTGTGCCTCTCTACCCTCTCATGACCCTGGAGTGAGTTCTATTCAGGGCGGGTCCTCAGGGTTAGGCCTTTTGAACAGCCTCTGACCACACTTCACAGGAGAGAGAGAGAGAGAGAGTCGTAGGGACGATCATCTGGCTTTTGAGAAATGTTTTTCCCCTCTTTGTTGTGAAGCTTTTTTACTTATTACTTATTCCTCTTTTAAACCTGCCTCCCTTTTCTCTTTCCTATGTTTTTATAGACTTGCCTCCTGGATACACCTACCCTGCCATCGCCATGGGTTACAGGAGCTGCACATCGCCCCACGATGTCCGATTGGCCGAGCCAGCTGACCTGGAGGCGGTCCAGGCGGAGCCTGCTGAGAATGCTCCCCAGCCTCTCTCCAGCCTAGGGGCGGAGCTAGAGTGTCAGGCCATGGTGAGGCCCCTCCCACACCAGGAAGTGGAGGAGGAAGAGGAGGGGCAAAAGGAAGAGGAGGTGCAGAGAGAGGAGGTGGAAGCCAGAGAAGCAGCAGGCAGCTGTGGACCTCCAGATCAGGAGCATAGGGAGGAGCAGGAGGAGGAGGTGTCAGTGTGTCCTCCTGCGGAGAGCCGTGTGTGTGACACCGCCTCCTGTCCCATCCCTATCCCCCTCTCTGAGGAGGAGAACCACAGAGATGACCCCACCTCCACCCTGGAGGAGCAGGAGGAGGAAAAGTGCAAGGTGGAGAGAGGACAGCAGCAGGAGGTGGCAGGAGAACAGGAGGAGCAGGACTCCACCATCATCGACCTGGACCCTCCCTGCCCTGCCCAGCCCCACCAGGAGGCACATACTGAGGAGGGAGGAGAGGAGGAGAGTACTCCTAATGATGACAACCACTCAGTAGAGTTGGTGTGCCTCTCCCCCTCCTCTCCCTCTCTGTGCCCCAGCCAGTCTATCATCACCCTCTCCACCCCCCTGAAACCCATTGTGCCTAGTTACTGGAGCCTAGAGCTGCTGATCGCTGCAGCCTTCTGTGCCGACGTCCCTCCGTTTCCCATGCTGGCCTCCAGCACCCTCCAGCCCCAGGCCTGTGACACCCATCCCTGCCCCAGCCACCCCCACCACGGCATGGAGCTGCTCAGCGAGCTGGCCGACCTGGAGCTCCAACAGCACCGACACAACACAGGAGACAGCCAAGGTGAGAGAGATATAGTCTGACAGACGGACGGACAGGCGAACAGATGGATGGACAGACAGCAGTCTGAAATGATGTCATTGTAACTAGAAGCTGATTGAAATGACAATCAGAAACAAATGATGTCATTTCAACCAGCCCGCTAGGGTGATGTCACTTAAAGCTGGAATCCTTCAGGTTTTTATTTATTTATTAGGATCCCCATTAGCCGACGCCATGGCGACAGCTAGTCTTACTGGGGTCCGACACGTAACGAAAAATACATTACAGATAAAAGACTTTACAATCCTCCTAACTCTTTCTTTCCAAGTCTCCCCCAGAGATCTCTTTCTACGAGCAGTAGCAGGCTTCCTAGAAGAGTCCTCTAATGATAGAGCAGGAGAGAGAGAAGCAGCAAACCTCTGTTACAATACAGAGCCCTGATACAACACAGACCTCTGTTATAATACAGAGCCCTGATACAACACAGACCTCTGTTACAATACAGAGCCCTGATACAACACAGTCCTCTGCTACAGTACTCTCTGTCTCTGTCTGTCTGTCTGTCTCTCTCTCACCCTCTGCCTCTCTCTCTGTCTCTCTCTCTCTCTCTCTCTCTCTCTCTCTCTCTCTGTCTCTGTCTCTGTCTGTCTGTCTCTCTCTCTCTCTCTCTCTCTCTCTCTCTCTCTCTCTCTCTCTCTCTCTCTCTCTCTCTCTCTCTCTCTCTCTCTCTCTCTCTCTGTCTCTCTCTCTCTCTCTCTCTCTCTCCTGCTCCGCTCACCCTCTGCCTCTCTGTAAAATCCACACACACACACTCACATGCGCACATTCGTGTAAGTACACACACAAGTGTGTGGGTAATCACAAAAGCAGTGGATGTTGTTGGGACCCTGGAGCATTGCCTCAGTAATTACAACCCATTGTTTTAAAGTGCCTTTTAAAGCTTCCTCGGTTTCAAAGCGCCGCAGTCGCGTTTAGTTTTTTTTTCGTGTTCATGCGAAAGGATGTTTTGTGTTTACCCCATCTTCCTAATACATTTAACTGGTCCCAAAAGATGGCGACTATAAAAAGGACATCATCAAGTGATTTTTAGAGTGTTGTTGTTTTGGCTGTGTGATGTCATCGCAGGCTCTGAGGAGTTACTAAAGACATCAGTAAGCATTACTAGGTGACTTCTTGTAATGATAGAACTTCACACAGTCCCTCATCATGTGTAGCCCCCAGGGTGGAGAGAGAGGTCCCTACCTAGTACAGCAGTACGGTATTATCCTTTCTGAGCCGAGCTGAGCCCATCCGAACTGTACTGCACTGGCCTGGTTACAGTATGCACAGTGTGAAAAGGGTACGGGACTATTCAATATATTTCACCACAACAGCCACAGACCTACAGTACTGTAGATGTCTATACTACATGGTGAAACCCTGGGCCAGATGGTCAGGTAGTACCACAGACCTACAGTACTGTAGATGTCTATACTACATGGTGAAACCCTGGGCCAGATGGTCAGGTAGTACCACAGACCTACAGTACTGTAGATGTCTATACTACATGGTGAAACCCTGGGCCAGATGGTCAGGTAGTACCACAGACCTACAGTACTGTAGATGTCTATACTACATGGTGAAACCCTGGGCCAGATGGTCAGGTAGTACCACAGACCTACAGTACTGTAGATGTCTATACTACATGGTGAAACCCTGGGCCAGATGGTCAGGTAGTACCACAGACCTACAGTACTGTAGATGTCTATACTACATGGTGAAACCCTGGGCCAGATGGTCAGGTAGTACCACAGACCTACAGTACTGTAGATGTCTATACTACATGGTGTAACCCTGGGCCAGATGGTCAGGTAGTACCACAGACCTACAGTACTGTAGATGTCTATACTACATGGTGAAACCCTGGGCCAGATGGTCAGGTAGTACCACAGACCTACAGTACTGTAGATGTCTATACTGCATGGTGAAACCCTGGGCCAGATGGTCAGGTAGTACCACAGACCTACAGTACTGTAGATGTCTATACTACATGGTGTAACCCTGGGCCAGATGGTCAGGTAGTATCACAGACCTACAGTACTGTAGATGTCTATACTACATGGTGAAACCCTGGGCCAGATGGTCAGGTAGTACCACAGACCTACTGTACTGTAGATGTCTATACTACATGGTGAAACCCTGGGCCAGATGGTCAGGTAGTACCACAGACCTACTGTACTGTAGATGTCTATACTACATGGTGAAACCCTGGGCCAGATGGTCAGGTAGTACCACAGACCTACAGTACTGTAGATGTCTATACTACATGGTGAAACCCTGGGCCAGATGGTCAGGTAGTACCACAGACCTACAGTACTGTAGATGTCTATACTGCATGGTGAAACCCTGGGCCAGATGGTCAGGTAGTATCACAGACCTACAGTACTGTAGATGTCTATACTACATGGTGTAACCCTGGGCCAGATGGTCAGGTAGTACCACAGACCTACAGTACTGTAGATGTCTATACTACATGGTGAAACCCTGGGCCAGATGGTCAGGTAGTACCACAGACCTACAGTACTGTAGATGTCTATACTACATGGTGAAACCCTGGGCCAGATGGTCAGGTAGTACCACAGACCTACAGTACTGTAGATGTCTATACTGCATGGTGAAACCCTGGGCCAGATGGTCAGGTAGTACCACAGACCTACAGTACTGTAGATGTCTATACTACATGGTGAAACCCTGGGCCAGATGGTCAGGTAGTACCACAGACCTACAGTACTGTAGATGTCTATACTACATGGTGAAACCCTGGGCCAGATGGTCAGGTAGTACCACAGACCTACAGTACTGTAGATGTCTATACTGCATGGTGAAACCCTGGGCCAGATGGTCAAGTAGTACCACAGACCTACAGTACTGTAGATGTCTATACTACATGGTGAAACCCTGGGCCAGATGGTCAGGTAGTACCACAGACCTACAGTACTGTAGATGTCTATACTACATGGTGAAACCCTGGGCCAGATGGTCAGGTAGTACCACAGACCTACAGTACTGTAGATGTCTATACTACATGGTGAAACCCTGGGCCAGATGGTCAGGTAGTACCACAGACCTACAGTACTGTAGATGTCTATACTACATGGTGAAACCCTGGGCCAGATGGTCAGGTAGTACCACAGACCTACAGTACTGTAGATGTCTATACTACATGGTGAAACCCTGGGCCAGATGGTCAGGTAGTACCACAGACCTACAGTACTGTAGATGTCTATACTACATGGTGAAACCCTGGGCCAGATGGTCAGGTAGTACCACAGACCTACAGTACTGTAGATGTCTATACTACATGGTGAAACCCTGGGCCAGATGGTCAGGTAGTACCACAGACCTACAGTACTGTAGATGTCTATACTGCATGGTGAAACCCTGGGCCAGATGGTCAGGTAGTATCACAGACCTACAGTACTGTAGATATCTATACTGCATGGTGAAACCCTGGGCCAGATGGTCAGGTAGTACCACAGACCTACAGTACTGTAGATGTCTATACTACATGGTGAAACCCTGGGCCAGATGGTCAGGTAGTACCACAGACCTACAGTACAGTACTGTAGATGTCTATACTACATGGTGAAACCCTGGGCCAGATGGTCAGGTAGTACCACAGACCTACAGTACTGTAGATGTCTATACTACATGGTGAAACCCTGGGCCAGATGGTCAGGTAGTACCACAGACCTACAGTACTGTAGATGTCTATACTACATGGTGAAACCCTGGGCCAGATGGTCAGGTAGTACCACAGACCTACAGTACTGTAGATGTCTATACTACATGGTGAAACCCTGGGCCAGATGGTCAGGTAGTACCACAGACCTACAGTACTGTAGATGTCTATACTGCATGGTGAAACCCTGGGCCAGATGGTCAGGTAGTATCACAGACCTACAGTACTGTAGATATCTATACTGCATGGTGAAACCCTGGGCCAGATGGTCAGGTAGTACCACAGACCTACAGTACTGTAGATGTCTATACTACATGGTGAAACCCTGGGCCAGATGGTCAGGTAGTACCACAGACCTACAGTACAGTACTGTAGATGTCTATACTACATGGTGAAACCCTGGGCCAGATGGTCAGGTAGTACCACAGACCTACAGTACTGTAGATGTCTATACTACATGGTGAAACCCTGGGCCAGATGGTCAGGTAGTACCACAGACCTACAGTACTGTAGATGTCTATACTACATGGTGAAACCCTGGGCCAGATGGTCAGGTAGTACCACAGACCTACAGTACTGTAGATGTCTATACTACATGGTGAAACCCTGGGCCAGATGGTCAGGTAGTACCACAGACCTACAGTACAGTACTGTAGATGTCTATACTACATGGTGAAACCCTGGGCCAGATGGTCAGGTAGTACCACAGACCTACAGTACTGTAGATGTCTATACTACATGGTGAAACCCTGGGCCAGATGGTCAGGTAGTACCACAGACCTACAGTACTGTAGATGTCTATACTGCATGGTGAAACCCTGGGCCAGATGGTCAGGTAGTACCACAGACCTACAATACTGTAGATGTCTATACTACATGGTGAAACCCTGGGCCAGATGGTCAGGTAGTACCACAGACCTACAGTACTGTAGATGTCTATACTACATGGTGAAACCCTGGGCCAGATGGTCAGGTAGTACCACAGACCTACAGTACTGTAGATGTCTATACTACATGGTGAAACCCTGGGCCAGATGGTCAGGTAGTACCACAGACCTACAGTACTGTAGATGTCTATACTACATGGTGAAACCCTGGGCCAGATGGTCAGGTAGTACCACAGACCTACAGTACTGTAGATGTCTATACTACATGGTGAAACCCTGGGCCAGATGGTCAGGTAGTACCACAGACCTACAATACTGTAGATGTCTATACTACATGGTGAAACCCTGGGCCAGATGGTCAGGTAGTACCACAGACCTACAGTACTGTAGATGTCTATACTACATGGTGAAACCCTGGGCCAGATGGTCAGGTAGTACCACAGACCTACAGTACTGTAGATGTCTATATTACATGGTGAAACCCTGGGCCAGATGGTCAGGTAGTACCACAGACCTACAGTACTGTAGATGTCTATACTACATGGTGAAACCCTGGGCCAGATGGTCAGGTAGTACCACAGACCTACAGTACTGTAGATGTCTATACTACATGGTGAAACCCTGGGCCAGATGGTCAGGTAGTACCACAGACCTACAGTACTGTAGATGTCTATACTACATGGTGAAACCCTGGGCCAGATGGTCAGGTAGTACCACAGACCTACAGTACTGTAGATGTCTATACTACATGGTGAAACCCTGGGCCAGATGGTCAGGTAGTACCACAGACCTACAGTACTGTAGATGTCTATACTACATGGTGAAACCCTGGGCCAGATGGTCAGGTAGTACCACAGACCTACAGTACTGTAGATGTCTATACTACATGGTGAAACCCTGGGCCAGATGGTCAGGTAGTACCACAGACCTACAGTACTGTAGATGTCTATACTACATGGTGAAACCCTGGACCAGATGGTCAGGTAGTACCACAGACCTACAGTACTGTAGATGTCTATACTACATGGTGAAACCCTGGGCCAGATGGTCAGGTAGTACCACAGACCTACAGTACTGTAGATGTCTATACTGCATGGTGAAACCCTGGGCCAGATGGTCAGGTAGTACCACAGACCTACAGTACTGTAGATGTCTATACTACATGGTGAAACCCTGGGCCAGATGGTCAGGTAGTACCACAGACCTACAGTACAGTACTGTAGATGTCTATACTGCATGGTGAAACCCTGGGCCAGATGGTCAGGTAGTACCACAGACCTACAGTACAGTACTGTAGATGTCTATACTGCATGGTGAAACCCTGGGCCAGATGGTCAGGTAGTACCACAGACCTACAGTACTGTAGATGTCTATACTGCATGGTGAAACCCTGGGCCAGATGGTCAGGTAGTACCACAGACCTACAGTACTGTAGATGTCTATACTACATGGTGAAACCCTGGGCCAGATGGTCAGGTAGTACCACAGACCTACAGTACTGTAGATGTCTATACTACATGGTGAAACCCTGGGCCAGATGGTCAGGTAGTACCACAGACCTACAGTACTGTAGATGTCTATACTGCATGGTGAAACCCTGGGCCAGATGGTCAGGTAGTACCACAGACCTACAGTACTGTAGATGTCTATACTACATGGTGAAACCCTGGGCCAGATGGTCAGGTAGTACCACAGACCTACAGTACTGTAGATGTCTATACTACATGGTGAAACCCTGGGCCAGATGGTCAGGTAGTATCACAGACCTACAGTACTGTAGATGTCTATACTACATGGTGAAACCCTGGGCCAGATGGTCAGGTAGTACCACAGACCTACAGTACTGTGGATGTCTATACTACATGGTGAAACCCTGGGCCAGATGGTCAGGTAGTACCACAGACCTACAGTACTGTAGATGTCTATACTGCATGGTGAAACCCTGGGCCAGATGGTCAGGTAGTATCACAGACCTACAGTACTGTAGATGTCTATACTACATGGTGAAACCCTGGGCCAGATGGTCAGGTAGTACCACAGACCTACAGTACTGTAGATGTCTATACTACATGGTGAAACCCTGGGCCAGATGGTCAGGTAGTACCACAGACCTACAGTACTGTAGATGTCTATACTGCATGGTGAAACCCTGGGCCAGATGGTCAGGTAGTACCACAGACCTACAGTACTGTAGATGTCTATACTGCATGGTGAAACCCTGGACCAGATGGTCAGGTAGTACCACAGACCTACAGTACTGTAGATGTCTATACTACATGGTGAAACCCTGGGCCAGATGGTCAGGTAGTACCACAGACCTACAGTACTGTAGATGTCTATACTACATGGTGAAACCCTGGGCCAGATGGTCAGGTAGTACCACAGACCTACAGTACTGTAGATGTCTATACTGCATGGTGAAACCCTGGGCCAGATGGTCAGGTAGTACCACAGACCTACAGTACTGTAGATGTCTATACTGCATGGTGAAACCCTGGGCCAGATGGTCAGGTAGTACCACAGACCTACAGTACTGTAGATGTCTATACTACATGGTGAAACCCTGGGCCAGATGGTCAGGTAGTACCACAGACCTACAGTACTGTAGATGTCTATACTACATGGTGAAACCCTGGGCCAGATGGTCAAGTAGTACCACAGACCTACAGTACTGTAGATGTCTATACTACATGGTGAAACCCTGGGCCAGATGGTCAGGTAGTACCACAGACCTACAGTACTGTAGATGTCTATACTACATGGTGAAACCCTGGGCCAGATGGTCAGGTAGTACCACAGACCTACAGTACTGTAGATGTCTATACTGCATGGTGAAACCCTGGGCCAGATGGTCAGGTAGTATCACAGACCTACAGTACAGTACTGTAGATGTCTATACTACATGGTGAAACCCTGGGCCAGATGGTCAGGTAGTACCACAGACCTACAGTACTGTAGATGTCTATACTACATGGTGAAACCCTGGGCCAGATGGTCAGGTAGTACCACAGACCTACAGTACTGTAGATGTCTATACTACATGGTGAAACCCTGGGCCAGATGGTCAGGTAGTACCACAGACCTACAGTACTGTAGATGTCTATACTACATGGTGAAACCCTGGGCCAGATGGTCAGGTAGTACCACAGACCTACAGTACAGTAGATGTCTATACTACATGGTGAAACCCTGGGCCAGATGGTCAGGTAGTACCACAGACCTACAGTACTGTAGATGTCTATACTACATGGTGAAACCCTGGGCCAGATGGTCAGGTAGTATCACAGACCTACAGTACTGTAGATGTCTATACTACATGGTGAAACCCTGGGCCAGATGGTCAGGTAGTACCACAGACCTACAGTACTGTAGATGTCTATACTACATGGTGAAACCCTGGGCCAGATGGTCAGGTAGTACCACAGACCTACAGTACAGTAGATGTCTATACTACATGGTGAAACCCTGGGCCAGATGGTCAGGTAGTACCACAGACCTACAGTACTGTAGATGTCTATACTGCATGGTGAAACCCTGGGCCAGATGGTCAGGTAGTACCACAGACCTACAGTACTGTAGATGTCTATACTACATGGTGAAACCCTGGGCCAGATGGTCAGGTAGTACCACAGACCTACAGTACAGTAGATGTCTATACTACATGGTGAAACCCTGGACCAGATGGTCAGGTAGTACCACAGACCTACAGTACAGTACTGTAGATGTCTATACTACATGGTGAAACCCTGGGCCAGATGGTCAGGTAGTACCACAGACCTACAGTACTGTAGATGTCTATACTGCATGGTGAAACCCTGGGCCAGATGGTCAGGTAGTACCACAGACCTACAGTACTGTAGATGTCTATACTACATGGTGAAACCCTGGGCCAGATGGTCAGGTAGTATCACAGACCTACAGTACAGTACTGTAGATGTCTATACTACATGGTGAAACCCTGGGCCAGATGGTCAGGTAGTACCACAGACCTACAGTACTGTAGATGTCTATACTGCATGGTGAAACCCTGGGCCAGATGGCCAGGTAGTACCACAGACCTACAGTACTGTAGATGTCTATACTACATGGTGAAACCCTGGGCCAGATGGTCAGGTAGTACCACAGACCTACAGTACTGTAGATGTCTATACTACATGGTGAAACCCTGGGCCAGATGGTCAAGTAGTATCACAGACCTACAGTACTGTACTGTAGATGTCTATACTACATGGTGAAACCCTGGGCCAGATGGTCAGGTAGTACCACAGACCTACAGTACTGTAGATGTCTATACTGCATGGTGAAACCCTGGGCCAGATGGCCAGGTAGTACCACAGACCTACAGTACTGTAGATGTCTATACTACATGGTGAAACCCTGGGCCAGATGGTCAGGTAGTACCACAGACCTACAGTACTGTAGATGTCTATACTACATGGTGAAACCCTGGGCCAGATGGTCAGGTAGTACCACAGACCTACAGTACTGTAGATGTCTATACTACATGGTGAAACCCTGGGCCAGATGGTCAGGTAGTACCACAGACCTACAGTACTGTAGATGTCTATACTACATGGTGAAACCCTGGGCCAGATGGTCAGGTAGTATCACAGACCTACAGTACTGTACTGTAGATGTCTATACTACATGGTGAAACCCTGGGCCAGATGGTCAGGTAGTACCACAGACCTACAGTACTGTAGATGTCTATACTACATGGTGAAACCCTGGGCCAGATGGTCAGGTAGTACCACAGACCTACAGTACTGTAGATGTCTATACTACATGGTGAAACCCTGGGCCAGATGGTCAGGTAGTACCACAGACCTACAGTACTGTAGATGTCTATACTGCATGGTGAAACCCTGGGCCAGATGGCCAGGTAGTACCACAGACCTACAGTACTGTAGATGTCTATACTACATGGTGAAACCCTGGGCCAGATGGTCAGGTAGTACCACAGACCTACAGTACTGTAGATGTCTATACTACATGGTGAAACCCTGGGCCAGATGGTCAGGTAGTACCACAGACCTACAGTACTGTAGATGTCTATACTACATGGTGAAACCCTGGGCCAGATGGTCAGGTAGTACCACAGACCTACAGTACTGTAGATGTCTATACTACATGGTGAAACCCTGGGCCAGATGGTCAGGTAGTATCACAGACCTACAGTACTGTACTGTAGATGTCTATACTACATGGTGAAACCCTGGGCCAGATGGTCAGGTAGTACCACAGACCTACAGTACAGTAGATGTCTATACTACATGGTGAAACCCTGGGCCAGATGGTCAGGTAGTACCACAGACCTACAGTACTGTAGATGTCTATACTACATGGTGAAACCCTGGGCCAGATGGTCAGGTAGTATCACAGACCTACAGTACTGTACTGTAGATGTCTATACTACATGGTGAAACCCTGGGCCAGATGGTCAGGTAGTACCACAGACCTACAGTACTGTAGATGTCTATACTACATGGTGAAACCCTGGGCCAGATGGTCAGGTAGTACCACAGACCTACAGTACTGTAGATGTCTATACTGCATGGTGAAACCCTGGGCCAGATGGTCAGGTAGTACCACAGACCTACAGTACTGTAGATGTCTATACTACATGGTGAAACCCTGGGCCAGATGGTCAGGTAGTACCACAGACCTACAGTACTGTAGATGTCTATACTACATGGTGAAACCCTGGGCCAGATGGTCAGGTAGTATCACAGACCTACAGTACTGTACTGTAGATGTCTATACTACATGGTGAAACCCTGGGCCAGATGGTCAGGTAGTACCACAGACCTACAGTACAGTAGATGTCTATACTACATGGTGAAACCCTGGGCCAGATGGTCAGGTAGTACCACAGACCTACAGTACTGTAGATGTCTATACTACATGGTGAAACCCTGGGCCAGATGGTCAGGTAGTATCACAGACCTACAGTACTGTACTGTAGATGTCTATACTACATGGTGAAACCCTGGGCCAGATGGTCAGGTAGTACCACAGACCTACAGTACTGTAGATGTCTATACTACATGGTGAAACCCTGGGCCAGATGGTCAGGTAGTACCACAGACCTACAGTACTGTAGATGTCTATACTGCATGGTGAAACCCTGGGCCAGATGGTCAGGTAGTACCACAGACCTACAGTACTGTAGATGTCTATACTACATGGTGAAACCCTGGGCCAGATGGTCAGGTAGTACCACAGACCTACAGTACTGTAGATGTCTATACTACATGGTGAAACCCTGGGCCAGATGGTCAGGTAGTACCACAGACCTACAGTACTGTAGATGTCTATACTACATGGTGAAACCCTGGGCCAGATGGTCAGGTAGTACCACAGACCTACAGTACTGTAGATGTCTATACTACATGGTGAAACCCTGGGCCAGATGGTCAAGTAGTACCACAGACCTACAGTACAGTAGATGTCTATACTACATGGTGAAACCCTGGGCCAGATGGTCAAGTAGTACCACAGACCTACAGTACAGTAGATGTCTATACTGCATGGTGAAACCCTGGGCCAGATGGTCAAGTAGTACCACAGACCTACAGTACTGTAGATGTCTATACTACATGGTGAAACCCTGGGCCAGATGGTCAAGTAGTACCACAGACCTACAGTACAGTACTGTAGATGTCTATACTACATGGTGAAACCCTGGGCCAGATGGTCAAGTAGTACCACAGACCTACAGTACAGTACTGTAGATGTCTATACTACATGGTGTAACCCTGGGCCAGATGGTCAAGTAGTACCACAGACCTACAGTACTGTAGATGTCTATACTACATGGTGAAACCCTGGGCCAGATGGTCAGGTAGTACCACAGACCTACAGTACTGTAGATATCTATACTACATGGTGAAACCCTGGGCCAGATGGTCAGGTAGTACCACAGACCTACAGTACTGTAGATGTCTATACTACATGGTGAAACCCTGGGCCAGATGGCCAGGTAGTACCACAGACCTACAGTACTGTAGATGTCTATACTGCATGGTGAAACCCTGGGCCAGATGGCCAGGTAGTACCACAGACCTACAGTACTGTAGATGTCTATACTACATGGTGAAACCCTGGGCCAGATGGTCAGGTAGTACCACAGACCTACAGTACTGTAGATGTCTATACTACATGGTGAAACCCTGGGCCAGATGGTCAGGTAGTACCACAGACCTACAGTACTGTAGATGTCTATACTACATGGTGAAACCCTGGGCCAGATGGTCAGGTAGTACCACAGACCTACAGTACTGTAGATGTCTATACTACATGGTGAAACCCTGGGCCAGATGGTCAGGTAGTATCACAGACCTACAGTACTGTACTGTAGATGTCTATACTACATGGTGAAACCCTGGGCCAGATGGTCAGGTAGTACCACAGACCTACAGTACTGTAGATGTCTATACTACATGGTGAAACCCTGGGCCAGATGGTCAGGTAGTACCACAGACCTACAGTACTGTAGATGTCTATACTGCATGGTGAAACCCTGGGCCAGATGGTCAGGTAGTACCACAGACCTACAGTACTGTAGATGTCTATACTGCATGGTGAAACCCTGGGCCAGATGGCCAGGTAGTACCACAGACCTACAGGACTGTAGATGTCTATACTACATGGTGAAACCCTGGGCCAGATGGTCAGGTAGTACCACAGACCTACAGTACTGTAGATGTCTATACTACATGGTGAAACCCTGGGCCAGATGGTCAGGTAGTACCACAGACCTACAGTACTGTAGATGTCTATACTACATGGTGAAACCCTGGGCCAGATGGTCAGGTAGTACCACAGACCTACAGTACTGTAGATGTCTATACTACATGGTGAAACCCTGGGCCAGATGGTCAGGTAGTATCACAGACCTACAGTACTGTACTGTAGATGTCTATACTACATGGTGAAACCCTGGGCCAGATGGTCAGGTAGTACCACAGACCTACAGTACAGTAGATGTCTATACTACATGGTGAAACCCTGGGCCAGATGGTCAGGTAGTACCACAGACCTACAGTACTGTAGATGTCTATACTACATGGTGAAACCCTGGGCCAGATGGTCAGGTAGTATCACAGACCTACAGTACTGTACTGTAGATGTCTATACTACATGGTGAAACCCTGGGCCAGATGGTCAGGTAGTACCACAGACCTACAGTACTGTAGATGTCTATACTACATGGTGAAACCCTGGGCCAGATGGTCAGGTAGTACCACAGACCTACAGTACTGTAGATGTCTATACTGCATGGTGAAACCCTGGGCCAGATGGTCAGGTAGTACCACAGACCTACAGTACTGTAGATGTCTATACTACATGGTGAAACCCTGGGCCAGATGGTCAGGTAGTACCACAGACCTACAGTACTGTAGATGTCTATACTACATGGTGAAACCCTGGGCCAGATGGTCAGGTAGTATCACAGACCTACAGTACTGTACTGTAGATGTCTATACTACATGGTGAAACCCTGGGCCAGATGGTCAGGTAGTACCACAGACCTACAGTACAGTAGATGTCTATACTACATGGTGAAACCCTGGGCCAGATGGTCAGGTAGTACCACAGACCTACAGTACTGTAGATGTCTATACTACATGGTGAAACCCTGGGCCAGATGGTCAGGTAGTATCACAGACCTACAGTACTGTACTGTAGATGTCTATACTACATGGTGAAACCCTGGGCCAGATGGTCAGGTAGTACCACAGACCTACAGTACTGTAGATGTCTATACTACATGGTGAAACCCTGGGCCAGATGGTCAGGTAGTACCACAGACCTACAGTACTGTAGATGTCTATACTGCATGGTGAAACCCTGGGCCAGATGGTCAGGTAGTACCACAGACCTACAGTACTGTAGATGTCTATACTACATGGTGAAACCCTGGGCCAGATGGTCAGGTAGTACCACAGACCTACAGTACTGTAGATGTCTATACTACATGGTGAAACCCTGGGCCAGATGGTCAGGTAGTACCACAGACCTACAGTACTGTAGATGTCTATACTACATGGTGAAACCCTGGGCCAGATGGTCAGGTAGTACCACAGACCTACAGTACTGTAGATGTCTATACTACATGGTGAAACCCTGGGCCAGATGGTCAAGTAGTACCACAGACCTACAGTACAGTAGATGTCTATACTACATGGTGAAACCCTGGGCCAGATGGTCAAGTAGTACCACAGACCTACAGTACAGTAGATGTCTATACTGCATGGTGAAACCCTGGGCCAGATGGTCAAGTAGTACCACAGACCTACAGTACTGTAGATGTCTATACTACATGGTGAAACCCTGGGCCAGATGGTCAAGTAGTACCACAGACCTACAGTACAGTACTGTAGATGTCTATACTACATGGTGAAACCCTGGGCCAGATGGTCAAGTAGTACCACAGACCTACAGTACAGTACTGTAGATGTCTATACTACATGGTGTAACCCTGGGCCAGATGGTCAAGTAGTACCACAGACCTACAGTACTGTAGATGTCTATACTACATGGTGAAACCCTGGGCCAGATGGTCAAGTAGTACCACAGACCTACAGTACAGTACTGTAGATGTCTATACTACATGGTGAAACCCTGGGCCAGATGGTCAGGTAGTACCACAGACCTACAGTACAGTACTGTAGATGTCTATACTGCACGGTGTAACCCTGGGCCAGATGGTCAAGTAGTACCACAGACCTACAGTACTGTAGATGTCTATACTACATGGTGAAACCCTGGGCCAGATGGTCAAGTAGTACCACAGACCTACAGTACAGTACTGTAGATGTCTATACTGCACGGTGTAACCCTGGGCCAGATGGTCAGGTAGTACCACAGACCTACAGTACTGTACTGTAGATGTCTATACTACATGGTGAAACCCTGGGCCAGATGGTCAGGTAGTACCACAGACCTACAGTACTGTACTGTAGATGTCTATACTACATGGTGAAACCCTGGGCCAGATGGTCAGGTAGTATCACAGACCTACAGTACTGTACTGTAGATGTCTATACTACATGGTGAAACCCTGGGCCAGATGGTCAGGTAGTACCACAGACCTACAGTACTGTACTGTAGATGTCTATACTGCATGGTGAAACCCTGGGCCAGATGGTCAAGTAGTACCACAGACCTACAGTACTGTAGATGTCTATACTACATGGTGAAACCCTGGGCCAGATGGTCAGGTAGTACCACAGACCTACAGTACTGTACTGTAGATGTCTATACTGCATGGTGAAACCCTGGGCCAGATGGTCAGGTAGTACCACAGACCTACAGTACTGTACTGTAGATGTCTATACTACATGGTGAAACCCTGGGCCAGATGGTCAAGTAGTACCACAGACCTACAGTACTGTACTGTAGATGTCTATACTACATGGTGAAACCCTGGGCCAGATGGTCAAGTAGTACCACAGACCTACAGTACTGTACTGTAGATGTCTATACTACATGGTGAAACCCTGGGCCAGATGGTCAAGTAGTACCACAGACCTACAGTACTGTACTGTAGATGTCTATACTACATGGTGAAACCCTGGGCCAGATGGTCAGGTAGTACCACAGACCTACAGTACTGTACTGTAGATGTCTATACTACATGGTGAAACCCTGGGCCAGATGGTCAAGTAGTACCACAGACCTACAGTACTGTACTGTAGATGTCTATACTACATGGTGAAACCCTGGGCCAGATGGTCAAGTAGTACCACAGACCTACAGTACTGTACTGTAGATGTCTATACTACATGGTGAAACCCTGGGCCAGATGGTCAGGTAGTACCACAGACCTACAGTACTGTACTGTAGATGTCTATACTACATGGTGAAACCCTGGGCCAGATGGTCAAGTAGTACCACAGACCTACAGTACTGTACTGTAGATGTCTATACTGCATGGTGAAACCCTGGGCCAGATGGTCAGGTAGTACCACAGACCTACAGTACTGTAGATGTCTATACTACATGGTGAAACCCTGGGCCAGATGGTCAGGTAGTACCACAGACCTACAGTACAGTACTGTAGATGTCTATACTACATGGTGAAACCCTGGGCCAGATGGTCAGGTAGTATCACAGACCTACAGTACTGTACTGTAGATGTCTATACTGCACGGTGAAACCCTGGGCCAGATGGTCAGGTAGTACCACAGACCTACAGTACTGTAGATGTCTATACTGCATGGTGAAACCCTGGGCCAGATGGTCAGGTAGTACCACAGACCTACAGTACTGTAGATGTCTATACTGCATGGTGAAACCCTGGGCCAGATGGTCAGGTAGTACCACAGACCTACAGTACTGTAGATGTCTATACTGCATGGTGAAACCCTGGGCCAGATGGTCAGGTAGTATCACAGACCTACAGTACTGTAGATATCTATACTGCATGGTGAAACCCTGGGCCAGATGGTCAGGTAGTACCACAGACCTACAGTACTGTAGATGTCTATACTGCATGGTGAAACCCTGGGCCAGATGGTCAGGTAGTATCACAGACCTACAGTACTGTAGATATCTATACTGCATGGTGAAACCCTGGGCCAGATGGTCAGGTAGTACCACAGCAGCATGTGTTTGTTCCACACTGACATGACCTCTCAGAGGAACGTTCCTGTGTGTCTGTCAGCTCATTCTAGCTTCATCTCCAGCTCTTTCCTCCATTCATTTTAATATGATGAAGAGGTAACACTTTGTTTGGATAGCAAGGTTTGGGTCAGTTTGATTTCAATTCCAGTCAATTCAGGAAGTACACTGAAATTCCAATTCCAATTCTCTCGAATGCTTTCAAATGAGGAAACTGTCGAATTGGAATTAGAATTTGGTTTACTTGATTAATTTATTAGACTTGAAATGAAACTGACCAGAGCCCTGTTGGATAGACCATATGTAGCATGTAAACTGCATGTCCAATGACTTTCAACTAGAAAGTGTCTGCAACGAACAAACATCAGTAGACTATCAGCACTGCAGCATCTCAACAGCATGTCTTCAGCCTTTCAGCAGCATCTCAACAGCATGTCTTCAGCCTTTCAGCATCTCAACAGCATGTCTTCAGCCTTTCAGCATCTCAACAGCATGTCTTCAGCCTTTCAGCATCTCAACAGCATGTCTTCAGCATCTCAACAGCATGTCTTCAGCCTTTCAGCAGCATCTCAACAGCATGTCTTCAGCCTTTCAGCAGCATCTCAACAGCATCTCTTCAGCCTTTCAGCAGCATCTCAACAGCATGTCTTCAGCCTTTCAGCAGCATCTCAACAGCATGTCTTCAGCCTTTCAGCAGCATCTCAACAGCATGTCTTCATTCTTTCAGCAGCATCTCAACATGACATTTGTAGAGCTACAGATGAGCTATCCAAGTAAAGTGTTACAGAGGAAGGTGTGCTGCACAGGATCACACCCTAGATGGAATTCAAATAAAGATAAGATACTAGAATGACACGTAACATCTAACTCTGAATGAGCATGTCTGTCATTATCACGGCTCGTTTTCCTTGACCCCTGACCCCTGAGTCTGTGTTTCGGCCCACAGGAGAGGAGATGTTGATCTTTGACCTCCAGAGTCTTGCCACCCTGGCAGCAGCCCGTGCCTTGGAGCTGGGTGCCCAGGAGGGTAGCGGGGAGGGCGCCGGGCGGCACTACCCGGCCCGCAAGACCCTCAACCTGCGCAGGAAATACAGCTGGACACCTCGCCACGAACCGGTAGAGTACAACTATACTGTATCCTGATGTTCTATTTACCATTAGAATAGAATGCAGTACATTCAAAAAATACATGAGAAGGAATTTTAAATGGTTAAGTGCACACTCTGATTTTAGACTGTTAGTTTAATAACATGTATAAGCCTTTAAAAGCATTTCAAATCAAATGTATTTATATAGCCCTTCGTACACCCAAACAGCAAGCAATGCAGGTGTTGAAGCACGTTGGCTCGGAAAAACTCCCTAGAAAGGCCTAAACCTAGGAAGAAACCTAGAGAGGAACCAGGCTATGAGGGGTGGCCAGTCCTCTACTGGCTGTGCCGGGTAGAGATTATAACAGAACATGGCCAAGATGTTAAAATGTTCATAAATGACCAGCAGGGTCAAATAATAATAATCACTTCGTTGTGTGTCAAGCATTGCGCTGTTTATGACTTCAAACCTATCAACTCTCGAGATGAGGCTGGTGTAACAGAAGTGAAATGGCTGGCTAGTTAGCGCGCGCTAATAGCGTTTCAAACTTCACTCGCTCTGAGCCTTGGGGTGGTTGTTTTCCTTGCTCTACATGGGTAATGCTGCTTCGATGTGGTGGCTGTTGTCATTGTGTTCCTGGTTCGAGCCCAGGGAGGAGCGAAGAGAGGGACGGAAGCTATACTGTTACACTGGCAATACTAAAGTTCCTATAAGAACATCCAATAGTCAAAGGTTAATGAAATACAAATGGTATAGAGGGAAATAGTCCTATAATAACTACAACCTAAAACTTCTTACCTGGGAATATTGAAGACTCGTGTTAAAAGGAACCACCAGCTTTCATATGTTCTAATGTTCTGAGCAAGGAACTGAAACGTTAGCTTTCTTACATGGCACATATTACACTTTTACTTTCTTCTCCAACACTTTGTTTTTGCATTATTTGAACCAAATTGAACATGTTTCATTATCTACTTGAGGCTAAATTGATTTCATTGATGTATTATATTAAGTTAAAATAAGTGTTAAATCAGTATTTTTGTAATTGTCATTATTACAAAAAAAAAAAAAAAAAATGGTCCGATTAATCGGTAGCGGCTTTTTTGGTCCTGCAATAATCGGTATCGGCGTTGAAAAATCATAATCGGCCGGCCTCTAATCTCTACCACTCCTGCTGTCTCTAGAGAGTTGAAAACAGCGGGTCTGGGACAGGTAGCACATCCGGTGAACAGGTCAGGGTTCCATAGCCGCAGGCAGAACAGTTGAAACTGGAGCAGCAGCACGGCCAGGTGGACTGGGGACAGCAAGGAGTCATCATGCCAGGTAGTCCTGAGGCATGGTCCTAGGGCTCAGGTCCTTCGAGAGAGAGAAAGAGAGAATTAGAGAGAGCATACTTAAATTCACACAGGACACCGGATAAGACAGGAGAAGTACTCCAGATATAACAGATTCATAAAATACACTTGATTGATTGATTAGTATTGTGAACATTCAGGCATGCCCGGCCAAGGGCACCATGGAGAGGATGGAGGGTCCAGAGCTGGCCATGCGGGTGAAGCTGGCAGAGCTCCAGAGGCGCTACAAAGAGAAACAGAGGGAGTTAGCCAAGCTACAGAGGAAGCATGACCACCAGTAAGATACACCATGTCCTTTACTATCCTCCTATAAACATGATCCTTTACCATATCCTTTTCTATCATCCTATACATTATCCTTCAACGAGTCGTTTACTATCCTCATATACATTATCATTTACTATCCTCATATACATTATCCTTCAACGAGTCCTTTACTATCATCCTCTACATTATCCTTCAACGAGTCCTTTACTATCCTCCTATACATTATCCTTCACCATATCCTTTACTATCATCCTATACATTATCCTTCAACGAGTCCTTTACTATCATCCTATACATTATCCTTCAACGAGTCCTTTTCTGTCATCCTATACATTATCTTTCAACGAGTCCTTTACTATCCTCATATACATTATAATTTACTATCATCCTATACATTATCCTTCAATGAGTCCTTTACTATCGTCCTATACATTATCCTTCAACATGTACTTCACTATTCTCCTATACATTACCTGTCACCTCTTTGAAAATAAGTGTTTTAACTCTCATGTGTTATCCTGTGGGATCAAAACCTTATCTTGTTAAAACATTTCATGACTACCTCCTAGTCTCATGACTACCTCCTAGTCTCATGACTAGCTCCTAGTCTCATGACTACCTCCTATTCTCATGACTACCTCCTAGTCTCATGACTACCTCCTAGTCTCATGGCTACCTCCTAGTCTCATGGCTACCTCCTAGTCTCATGACTACCTCCTAGTCTCATGACTACCTCCTAGTCTCATGTTGTGATACTTCCCTAGGCTCCTTTAACTGATTTCTAAAGCAGCCCACAAAACAAACTAAAGCCATGACATCACACTCCTGAAGGATTCCCTCCTTCATTCTCCAGTTTATCTGGTCCTGTGCTCAAATACAGTATCTTATTGTTCTCATGAGTGTGTGTGTGTCTACAGGAAGGAGGAAACACCTCGCAGCCCTGCTCGTAGAGGACCGGGGCGGCCCAGGAAACGTAAATCAACCCCCGCCGCTGGCCCAGGTTCCTCCTCTGAGACCCAGAGGAAAATCAAGTGAGTGTGTGTGTGTGTTGTAAGGCTCATCTCCCTGCCTGACCATAGCCCAAACACACTGATAAGCCTCCTACATATCACTGCAATCCAGGAGACTCGTGCCATCAACAGGAAATGGGAGAACCCAGCTGACCCCTTCAAGGAAGTCCAGTTTAACCTAATCTTTACCTAATCAGCACAGAGACTAAATTGTATTACAGTTGAATCCACATCGGTGGTACGTGTGTGTGTTTGTGTGGGCGCCTGTTTGTGCATGTGGATGTTTTAAGTGTATGCATTCATTTCAAGATGTCGTCTGTGTAGTGTGTGTGTGTTCTGTACATGCGTATGTGTGGTTGGGTGTGTTGTGTCCGTCCACATACTGTCTGGGAGTGCCTCTGTGTGACTGTGTTCCATTGTATTCCTCTGTCCATGTGTCTCAGCCAGTTTCCGCACAGCTCATTTAAAACCTGAATGGCATTACTGTGGGCCAGAGGACGGCCAGGAGGGCTGGGGGGGGGCCAGGAGGGCTGGGAGGGCTGAGGGGGCAGAGGAGGGCCAGGAGGCAGGAGGGCTGGGGGGGCAGAGGAGGGCCAGGAGGGCTGAGGGGCCAGAGGGGGGCCAGGAGGGCTGGGGGGGCAGGAGGGCTGGGGGGGGGCAGAGGGGGCCAGGAGGGCTGGGGGGCCAGAGGAGGGCTTGGGGGTCAGGAGGGCTGAGGGGGCAGGAGGGCTGAGGGGGCAGAGGACAGCCAGGAGGGATGGGAGGGCTGAGGGGCAGGAGGGCTGGTGGGCCAGAGGGGGGCCAGGAGGGCTGAGGGGGCAGGAGAGCAGAGGGGGGCCAGGAGGGCTGAGGGGGCCAGGAGGGCTGAGGGGGCCAGGAGGGGGGCCAGGAGGGCTGAGGGGGCAGGAGGGCTGAGGGGGCAGAGGGGGGCCAGGAGGGTTGAGGATGCAGAGGACGGCCAGGAGAGCTGGGGGGGAAGATGGGGGCCAGGAGAGCTGGGGGGGCAGGAGGGCTGAGGGGGTAGAGGGGGGCCAGGAGGGCTGGAAGGGCAGAGGGGGGCCAGGAGGGCTGGGGGGAAAGAGAGGGGCCAGGAGGGCTGGGTGGAAAGAGAGGGGCAAGGAGGGCTTGGGGGGCAGGAGGGCTGAGGGGCCAGAGGGGGGCCAGAGGAGTCTGGGGGTTGTCTGGGGTGTGCCTGGGAGCTGAGAGCGGTGGAAGGGGGCTGGTGGGGGTTGTAATTAGAGTCCTGTGAATTATCCTGTAATCTTCCCCAGCTCCAGGAATGGGACATGGCCTATCATTAAGGCCAGGGAGTCAGAGGGGTCAGGAGGGGATCGGGGCGGTCACACAGGGCCGTACAGCCGCCAAGACACACTGACACACACTGACAGCCCGTTGCACTCAATTTATCTGACAAATTATAGTCGCATGCATTGGTTGAAGCACAATGTTAAATTCAAATCTCGCTACCGTCATATCTAAGCCAAAATGTCACCAATGTCGATGACAATTTGCAAGTCAACTTGATTGAAGGTACACAACACGCCTCTCGTCATTAGCCGTCTGTCCATTAACAAGAACCATTATACCTGAATTTTGACAGGGTCGTTAGCATTAGGGTCAACAGACTTTTTTCTCTCCCAAAATGAGTTCAAATTCTAGACGTCGGATTAAAAGGGGACCATTAGACTTAGATCCATTTGGACTGAATAAGTTTGTAGGTGCAACAGTTTTTATTAATATCGCAATTTATTGCTCTCATGTGCACATTTCTTCCCAATAAAAAACAACGATGTGCTCCCTTTTTGTAGCATTTCTGACAATGCTAACATATTTCATAAAATCTCAGAAATGTCATAAAACATCAAATCGGGTTGAGCAACTCGGTTGCTGCGCAACAGTAGCAGCTTGCTAGTAGAAGGCTAGCAGCTGTAGCTAGCTAGCTAACACCAGTTGAATGAGAACCAAAAGGAAGGTAAGCTAGCTAGCTAGGTAGGTATATTTGGCTATGGTTTTTCATATGGCTGAAGTCATCTGTGTAAACTGCTGACCTGAACACTTGTGTGTAATCAGAGCACAAACAAATAAACTGTGTATATCATTGAGGCTGCATGTATTTCTGGATATAGGCCTATTGTAAACGTGGATTATTGTAGCGTCATCCTCTGTATTGCAAAATGAAATACAAATACACACATAACTTTAAGCTACATAGTCATTTGAGGTCATTAACTGTTCATTGTTCAGCACAGCAATTGATAAAGCAGGACCATGTTTGAAAAACAAGTCAATTTTACACAGCTAAGCTAAAGTTTACAGAAACCAGGAATGCAGACAGCTCTATAGACCTCTGTCTATATGAGGGACGATGTTCAACACACCACCTCCTGTTATTCTGTTGGGTACCGACTGATGAAAAAAGATATAATGAAATATATTTATTTTTCAATTAAATATAATGTTAAAATAAAGGTTTAACATGACCATATTACTACAAGGCAAAACAGCTCATTCAATCAACCCTGATGGTGTTATAAGTATAAAAGAAAAGCTTGCTTTCATATAATAAAAAAAGCTTCAAAAGGTATTGGAATGGGATAATGTCTTAGTTTAGACTGGGAAGAATGCAATACATTACCTTGTATGTTGTACAAATCACATTATTGTGGGAGCACCTCCTCGAAGAGTATGAATTAGGCTGTTTGAGAAGGTTTGAATCCTAAGCAACCAGCATACACATAGTTTTAAAGTACAGTAGACCAACATAGCTACTGTAGTTGGTCAAATCTGTGTGCTGGAAAACCTTGGTAGAGCATGGCTGGAGTAGGCCTTGTGATGCTGGAAAACCTTGGTAGAGCATGGGTGGAGTAGGCCTTGTGATGCTGGAAAACCTTGGTAGAGCATGGGTGGAGTAGGCCTTGTGGTGCTGGAAAACCTTGGTAGAGCATGGGTGGAGTAGGCCTTGTGGTGCTGGAAAACCTTGGTAGAGCATGGGTGGAGTAGGCCTTGTGGTGCTGGAAAACCTTGGTAGAGCATGGGTGGAGTAGGCCTTGTGATGCTGGAAAACCTTGGTAGAGCATGGGTGGAGTAGGCCTTGTGATGCTGGAAAACCTTGGTAGAGCATGGGTGGAGTAGGCCTTGTGGTGCTGGAAAACCTTGGTAGAGCATGGGTGGAGTAGGCCTTGTGGTGCTGGAAAACCTTGGTAGAGCATGGGTGGAGTAGGCCTTGTGGTGCTGGAAAACCTTGGTAGAGCATGGGTGGAGTAGGCCTTGTGGTGCTGGAAAACCTTGGTAGAGCATGGGTGGAGTAGGCCTTGTGATGCTGGAAAACCTTGGTAGAGCATGGGTGGAGTAGGCCTTGTGGTGCTGGAAAACCTTGGTAGAGCATGGGTGGAGTAGGCCTTGTGATGCTGGAAAACCTTGGTAGAGCATGGGTGGAGTAGGCCTTGTGGTGCTGGAAAACCTTGGTAGAGCATGGGTGGAGTAGGCCTTGTGGTGCTGGAAAACCTTGGTAGAGCATGGGTGGAGTAGGCCTTGTGGTGCTGGAAAACCTTGGTAGAGCATGGGTGGAGTAGGCCTTGTGGGGCTCATGTGAATTTATTTTTGGGCATCAGACCACTTCCTACTTCTCAATTAAAACATTTTTGTTTTTAATAAATCAGTGGGTAGCTCATAATTGTTATCCAAATTCTGAAATAACATATGAATAATACATGAATATTAATAATTAATCTGGATGTGGGTGATATTGCTCGTCCCAGGGAAACACAGAAACTAAAGAGGTTCCCACAAACATCAGCCGCCCATATCTTTATTTTGCTATGTCGGCGTGTAAATGCTCATTGGGTGGTATCCAGATTGGTGTGTGTGTGTGTGTGTGTGTGTGTGCCTGTGTGTATGTGTGCATACATGTGTTTGTGTGCTTGTGTGTACATGTATACATCTGTGTGTGCATCCATGTGTGTGTGTGTTTGCGTCTACTCGCATGTGTATACATCTGTGTGTGTGTGTGTGTGTGTTTGCGTCTACTCGCATGTGTGTACATCTGTGTGTGTGTGTGTGTGTGTGTGTGTGTGTGTGTGTCTCTGTGTTGTCAATTTTCAATTAGTGCTGTCATCAATGTCCATATGGAAGCCTTGGAGGGGCTTAGTGCCACCCCAGAGCAGCCAACAGTTCTATTCCCTCCCTCCCATTTCTGGGCAGCGTTCCATAGTGCTCCCAGCTCTCCCACTGCGATGTCAACTCTACTCTCCTTCCGCCTGTGTACCCCTGCCCCCTTTCCCTCACATTCTCCCCTCCAGTCCTCCCCCACCCCTCGTCCAGCCGGGCCGCACAGGGACACTGATGCCCTGTGACAGTGACACCAGAAATGAAAGGGCGGTAGGCGGCAGGGCCTACAGCGAAGGGATGGATGGAGGGAAGGGGAGATGGAAGGATGGATGGAGGGAGGGTGGAGAGAGAGATGGAGGGAGGGTGGAGAGAGAGATGGAAGGATGGATGGAGGGAGGGTGGAGAGGGAGATGGAGGGAGGGTGGAGAGAGAGATGGAGGGAGGGTGGAGAGGGAGATGGAAGGATGGATGAGGGAGGGTGGAGAGGGAGATGGAGGGAGGGTGGAGAGAGAGATGGAGGGAGGGTGGAGAGGGAGATGGAGGGAGGGTGGAGAGGGAGATGGAAGGATGGATGGAGGGAGGGTGGAGAGGGAGATGGAGGGAGGGTGGAGAGAGAGATGGAGGGAGGGTGGAGAGGGAGATGGAAGGATAGATGGAGGGAGGGGGAGATGGAAGGAGGGAGGGGGAGATGGAAGGATGGATGGAAGGGGAGATGGAAGGATGGATGGAGGGAGAGGGAGATGGAGGGGCATGATTGGTCTCCAGTTACAGTAATGTCTCCATGGCTGGTCTCCAGTTACAGTAATGTCTCCATGACTGGTCTCCAGTTACAGTAATGTCTCCATGACTGGTCTCCAGTTACAGTAATCAATCAAATTTATTTTATATAGCCCTTCGTACATCAGCTGATATCTCAAAGTGCTGTACAGAAACCCAGCCTAAAACCCCAAACAGCAAGCAATGCAGGTGAAGAAGCACGGTAATGTCTCCATGACTGGTCTCCAGTTACAGTAATGTCTCCATGGCTGGTCTCCAGTTACAGTAATGTCTCCATGACTGGTCTCCAGTTACAGTAATGTGTCCATGACTGGTCTCCAGTTACAGTAATGTCTCCATGACTGGTCTCCAGTTACAATAATGTCTCCATGACTGGTCTCCAGTTACAGTAATGTCTCCATGACTGGTCTCCAGTTACAGTAATGTCTCCATGACTGGTCTCCAGTTACAGTAATGTCTCCAGTTACTGTAATGTCTCCATGGCCTGCAGCTACAGGAATGTGGGTGTTTTTGAATGAGACACGGTGCAGACAGGGACAGATTGGCCCAATGTTGTGTTACAATGGAGGGCTATGTAAAACCAATTTCCTTTGGTAGAGTTGCTTGGGCACTTTTGTGGTGCTGGCTGTTCTGATTGGACTGTGTGTGTGTGTGTGTGTGTGTGTGTGAGTGAGTGAGTTTTTGCCTATGTGTGTGTGTGTGTCTGTATCTGTGTGTTTGTGTGTGTGTGAGTGAGTGTTTGCCTTTGTGTGTGTGTGTCTGTATCTGTGTGTTTGTGTGTGTGTGTGTGTGAGTGTTTGCCTGTGTGTGTGTGTGTCTGTAACTGTGTGTTTGTGTGTGTGTGTGTGTGTGTTTGCCTGTGTGTGTGTGTGTCTGTATCTGTGTGTTTGTGTGTGTGTTTATCTCTGTGAGTGTGTATGCGTGTGTAGATGCGTGTGTGTGTGTGTACAAACTAGGAACTGTGTTTAATTAGTCAGTGTGGGGCTGTGTGCTTCTTCACCCTGCCAGTCCTCTGAGGGAAGGGGCTCTGTCACATTGTTTGTCAGTGTGTGAGGGAGGGAAGGGATCGAAGGGGTCCGCCTCTCAGGGACAGCTCACACTTCTGCCACCGCTGCCATTCTCCTGTCAATCACTCACACACACACACACACACACACGCACACACACACACACACACACACACACACACACACACACACACACACACACACACACACACACACACACTTGCTCAGTCATTGTCTCACATTTTAGGGAGCACACACACACAGTCAGTTTGTCACATTTTTACCAGACACATATAACAGACACACATGGACTCAGGCACATGTGCTATTCTAGCCTGTGTGTAATGATGTAATCAGAGGACTTAGCGCAGCATAATAGAGATTTCCCTTTAAACTCTGAAAGGTTTTGAGCCGGCGATCCACAATCCTGATTAAGCCGCTGCTAACTCTCCCAGTCGATGTGACTGATGGCATGGCTAAGACTGTGCACACAGTAGGAGAGGGGAAGTTCATCTTTTGTTTGAGTACTGCCTGGATCGCATCTGTGTGGTCGCCGGGCAGGTTTCCAGGGGGATATTCAAGGGCATTTTCGCTCTGCTTCTAAACCAGCCCTGTGATGTTGCTACTCTGTAGGGGGAGAGGAGCTGCTAGCTGCACTGATATGGAAATGGAAACTGGAGAGCTCTGATATTCAACTGCCAGAACAATAGAAGCCGCATACAAATGCAGAACGTGCCTCCAGACCATTCAGTGATTCCCTGTATCTTTCAAAGCATCTCTCTGTGCTTGTATAGGCCAGGGGGAACTCCCTTGATAAAGCTTTCCTGCTTCTTATCCAGCACTGGCCTCCAACACTCCCAGGTTCGCCCCGTTAGATCCCAATTTTTCAAGCGTGCGGTTTGGGGGTTTGTGAGAACTGGGCTCCGGGGTTTTGTCTTGTTCTGTTCGTCAGCTATAACAACCCACAGAGGTGACTCAACCCCTCCTTTCCCCTCTGGTCTTCCTCTCTTTCATTCCACCGCTCTTCTTCTTCCTCTAATGAATGCTCTCCCGTGTTTTGACTGGCAGGTCGTTAGGGGCGGGACTTGGCCTGTCGCCCGAGGACCTGCTGGGAGGAGGGGGTGGGGACGCCCAGAGGAAGAAGAAGAAGCTGTCCAATCGGGGCTTTGAGCGGCTCGGCGCGGCAGAGGTCAGGGTTCTTTAGTTGTATCTCTTTGTCCTCTATCCCTCCAGAACAGCTACACACTCTGTAGAAAACCCTTATAGTTACTGAACACTTCTCTGAGTCCTCCATACAGTATTCCATAATGGCTACATACCATTACTGCTATGTAGCCTGCTAGCCTTTGTGTTATACCGTATGCTATGTTAGCCACTATGCTAGTTGTTATGTAAATATTGTATGTTGTGTGATCTATGTTTACCCTGATAGCCTATAGGCTAAATGAAAGTGTGAGTGTTTTGTACACACTTTGTTTCTTTTTTTTATTGACACATTTCTAGTCATTAGAACCAGTGGCGGCTGGTGGGAGGAGCTATAGGAGGACGGGCTCATTGTATTGGCTGGAATGGAATACATGGAACAGAGTCAAACATGTGGTTTCCATATGTTTGATGTGTTTGATACCGTTTCATTTATTCCATTCCAGCCATTACAATGAGCCCGTCCTCCTATAGCTCCTCCCACCAGCCGCCACTGGTTCTAATGACTAGAAATGTGTCAATAAAAAAAGAAACAACGTTTGTACTAAACACTCACATTTAAAAATTTTATTTTAAACTCTAAAGAGTCAAATCCCCAGCTCTCCATGTTAATATATTTTTAATTTGTGGATCTTCATCTGTCCTTCTGACTATCTGTGAGCTGAACTGAGCTCTGTCCCTCTGACTATCTGTGAGCTGAACTGAGCTCTGTCCCTCTGACTATCTGTGAGCTGAACTGAGCTCTGTCCCTCTGACTATCTGTGAGCTGAACTGAGCTCTGTCCCTCTGACTATCTGTGAGCTGAACTGAGCTCTGTCCCTCTGACTATCTGTGAGCTGAACTGAGCTCTGTCCCTCTGACTATCTGTGAGCTGAACTGAGCTCTGTCCCTCTGGCTGCCTGTGAGCTGAACTGAGCTCTGTCCCTCTGGCTGCCTGTGAGCTGAACTGAGCTCTGTCCCTCTGGCTGCCTGTGAGCTGAACTGAGCTCTGTCCCTCTGGCTGCCTGTGAGCTGAACTGAGCTCTGTCCCTCTGGCTGCCTGTGAGCTGAACTGAGCTCTGTCCCTCTGGCTGCCTGTGAGCTGAACTGAGCTCTGTCCCTCTGGCTGCCTGTGAGCTGAACTGAGCTCTGTCCCTCTGGCTGCCTGTGAGCTGAACTGAGCTCTGTCCCTCTGGCTGCCTGTGAGCTGAACTGAGCTCTGTCCCTCTGGCTGCCTGTGAGCTGAACTGAGCTCTGTCCCTCTGACTATCTGTGAGCTGAACTGAGCTCTGTCACTCTGGCTGCCTGTGTGTGGGAGCTGTGTCCGGAGGTGTAACAGTGTCTCTCTCTCTTTCTATTTCTCTCTTTCTTCTCGTTCTCTCTTTCTGTTCTCTCTCCCCCGTCCTCCTCTGTTGTCTGTTCTCATAGATAAAAGTGCATGGCAGTAGCAGAAAGAGTGTCCTCCACGGTGTCCTCAGCTCTAAGCTGGCCCATCAGCAGTTCAGACAGCACAAGGCCCAGGGCGGGAAGAGGACTGGGATGGGGGCGGGACCACGGGATAAGGAGGAGGCGGCCTCTGCGGCTAGCTCTGCCCCAAAGCACCATGGACATCGAGGCCAGGCCACCTCCAAAGCCGAGTCCAGACGAGTCATCAACGAGTCCGGCGGTCAGAGTGACACAGGTAAGAATCATGGTGATTGATTTCATTTGTAACCTTTGGAGTTTTCTCACAATGTTGTGTTTCAGTTATGTGACGGACAGTGACGTTATTTAGGCATTTGTGTCATATGATGTGGAAAGCACATGGTGGAACCACCTTTTCTGTATTGGGAGAATGAGTACATTCCTTATTCTGCCCTGACCTGAGCACTGTGTTCTGTATGTGTAGGTTACCATAGAGAGAAACACTAACATAGAAACACTACTATAGAGAGAAACACTACCATAGAAACACTACCATACAGAGAAACACTACCATAGAAACACTACCATAGAAACACTACCACAGAAACACTACCATAGAAACACTACCATAGAAACATTACCATAGAGAGAAACACTACCATAGAAACACTACCAGAGAAACACTACCATAGAGAAAAACACTACCATAGAAACACTACCATAGAAACACTACTATACAGAGAAACACTACCATAGAAACACTACCATAGAAACACTACCACAGAAACACTACCATAGAAACACTACCATAGAAACATTACCATAGAGAGAAACACTACCATAGAAACACTACCAGAGAAACACTACCATAGAGAAAAACACTACCATAGAAACACTACTATAGAAACACTACCATAGAAACACTACTATAGAAACACTACTATAGAAACACTACCATAGAAACATTACCATAGAGATAAACACTACCATAGAAACACTACCATAGAAACACTACTATAGAAACACTACTATAGAAACACTACTATAGAAACACTACTATAGAAACACTACTATAGAAACACTACTATAGAAACACTACTATAGAAACACTACTATAGAAACACTACCATAGAGAAAAACACTACCATAGAAACACTACCATAGAAACACTACCATAGAGAGAAACACTACCAGAGAAACACTACCATAGAAACACTACTATAGAAACACTACTATAGAAACACTACTATAGAAACACTACCATAGAAACACTACAATAGAAACACTACCATAGAGAGAAACACTACCATAGAAACACTACTATAGAAACACTACCATAGAAACACTACTATAGAAACACTACTATAGAGAGAAACACTACCATAGAAACACTACTATAGAAACACTACCATAGAAACACTACTATAGAAACACTACCATAGAAACACTACCATAGAAACATTACCATAGAGATAAACACTACCTTAGAAACACTACCAGAGAAACACTACTATAGAAACATTACCATAGAGAGAAACACTACCATAGAAACACTACCATAGAAACACTACCACAGAGAGAAACACTACCATAGAAACACTACTATAGAAACACTACCATAGAAACACTACCATAGAGAGAAACACTACTGTAGAGAGAAACACTACCATAGAAACATTACCATAGAAACACTACTATAGAAACACTACCATAGAAACACTACCATAGCAAGAAACACTACCATAGAAACACTACCATAGAGAGAAACACTACCATAGAAACACTACCATAGAGAGAAACACTACTGTAGAAACACTACCATAGAAACACTACTGTAGAGAGAAACACTACCATAGAAACACTACTATAGAAACACTACCATAGAAACACTACCATAGAAACTCTACCATAGAAACACTACCATAGAAACACTACCATAGAGAGAAACACTACTGTAGAGAGAAACACTACCATAGAAACACTACCATAGAAACACTACCATAGAAGCACTACCATAGAAACTCTACCATAGAAACACTACCATAGAAACACTACCATAGAAACACTACCATAGAAACTCTACCATAGAAACACTACCATAGAAACTCTACCATAGAAACACTACCATAGAGAGAAACACTACCATAGATAGAAACACTACCATAGAAACTCTACCATAGAAACACTGCCATAGAAACACTACTATAGAAACACTACCATAGAGAGAAACACTACCATAGAGAGAAACACTACAATAGAAACACTACTATAGAAACACTACCAAAGAAACACTACAGTAGAAACACTACCATAGAGAGAAACACTACCATAGATAGAAACACTACCATAGAAACACTACTATAGAAACACTACCATAGATAGAAACACTACCATAGAGAGAAACACTACCATAGATAGAAACACTACCATAGAAACACTACCATAGAAACACTACCATAGAAACACTGCCATAGAAACACTACCATAGAGAGAAACACTACCATAGAAACACTACTATAGAGAGAAACACTACCATAGAAACACTACTATAGAGAGAAACACTACCATAGAAACACTACCACAGAGAGAAACACTACCATAGAAACACTACCATAGAGAGAAACACTGCCATAGAAACACTACCATAGAGAGAAACACTACCATAGAAACACTACCATAGAGAGAAACACTACCATAGAAACACTACCATAGAAACACTACCATAGAAACACTGCCATAGAAACACTACTATAGAAACACTACCACAGAAACACTACCATAGAAACACTACCATAGAAACACTACTATAGAAACACTACCACAGAAACACTACCATAGAAACACTGCCATAGAAACACTACCATAGAAACACTACTATAGAGAGAAACACTACCATAGAAACACTACCATAGAGAGAAACACTACCACAGAAACACTACCATAGAAACACTACCATAGAAACACTACTATAGAAACACTACCATAGAAACACTACCATAGAAACACTACTATAGAGAGAAACACTACCATAGAAACACTACCATAGAGAGAAACACTACCATAGAAACACTACCATAGAAACACTACCACAGAGAGAAACACTACCACAGAGAGAAACACTACCATAGAAACACTACTATAGAGAGAAACACTACCATAGAAACACTACCATAGAAACACTACCATAGAAACACTGCCATAGAAACACTACCATAGAGAGAAACACTACCATAGAAACACTACCATAGAGAGAAACACTACTGTAGAGAGAAACACTACCATAGAAACACTACCATAGAAACACTACCATAGAAACACTACTGTAGAGAGAAACACTACCATAGAAACACTACCATAGAAACACTACCATAGAAACACTACTACAGAGAGAAACACTACTATAGAGAGAAACACTACTGTAGAGAGAAACACTACCATAGAAACACTACCATAGAAACACTACCATAGAAACACTACCATAGAGAGAAACACTACCATAGAAACACTACCATAGAGAGAAACACTACCATAGAAACACTACCATAGAGAGAAACACTACCATAGAAACACTACTATACCATAGAAACACTACCATAGAGAGAAACACTACCATAGAAACACTACCATAGAAACACTACCATAGAAACACTACCATAGAGAGAAACACTACCATAGAAACACTACCATAGAGAGAAACACTACCATAGAAACACTACCATAGAAACACTACTATAGAAACACTACCATAGAGAGAAACACTACCATAGAAACACTACCATAGAAACACTACCATAGAAACACTACCATAGAGAGAAACACTACCATAGAAACACTACCATAGAAACACTACCATAGAGAGAAACACTACCATAGAAACACTACTATAGAAACACTACCATAGAGAGAAACACTACCATAGAAACACTACCATAGAAACACTACCATAGAGAGAAACACTGCCATAGAAACACTACTATACCATAGAAACACTACTATACTATAGAAACACTACCATAGAGAGAAACACTACCATAGAAACACTACCATAGAAACACTACTATACCATAGAAACACTACTATACTATAGAAACACTACCATAGAGAGAAACACTACCATAGAAACACTACCATAGAGAGAAACACTACCATAGAAACACTACCATAGAGAGAAACACTGCCATAGCCCACCTACAATATTAATAATACAATATGTCTGCCCTGTAGTTAAGTTATTAGACCTACATTGTCCATTGTAGTGTTGTAATTCTATTTCTATGTTGTGTACCGATCTGAGTCACGGCACCAATGCAACTGGCAATGCTATACTCTTACTCTGTGTGTGCTCTCTCTCTCTCAGCAGCCAGTGCAGACAGCGGCGGCCAGGAGGGCTGGACGGGGACCCCGCTGATGATGCGTGGGGGCAGGAGGAAAGGGATGGGGGGAGCTCTCGGGGTCCAGGGGTCCGCACGGCTGCAGCAGCCCAGGGCCAGGGTCCTCCGAGCCAGGAGTCAGGAAGCCATGGAGGGGGGAGAGACCTCCCCTACAGAGAGTGAATCCTCCAACCAGGGTGAGTGGGCTGTGGTGACTGGGTGGAGAGGGAAGAGGGGGACAGGGACAGATACTGTTAGATGAGTGGGACAGGGGGACAGGGGGACAGGGTGGCTCTCTTCTCCAGCCAGGTCAGGTACTCAGTACACTGTACCCTTCACTCAGCACACTGTACCCTTCACTCAGCACACTGTACCCTTCACTCAGCACACTGTACCCTTCACTCAGCACACTGTACCCTTCACTCAGCACACTGTACCCTTCACTCAGTACACTGTACCCTCCACTCAGCACACTGTACCCTTCACTCAGCACACTGTACCCTTCACTCAGTACACTGTACCCTTCACTCAGCACACTGTACCCTCCACTCAGCACACTGTACCCTCCACTCAGCACACTGTACCCTCCACTCAGCACACTGTACCCTCCACTCAGCACACTGTACCTTCCACTCAGCACACTGTACCCTTCACTCAGCACACTGCACCCTTCACTCAGTACACTGTAACCTTCACTCAGCACACGGTACCCTTCACGCAGCACTCAGCACACTGTACCCTCTACTCAGCACACTGTTCCCTCCACTCAGCACACTGTACCCTCTACTCAGCACACTATACCCTTCACTCAGCACACTGCACCCTCCACTCAGCACACTGTACCCTCCACTCAGCACACTGTACCCTCCACTCAGTACACTGTACCCTCCACTCAGCACACAGTACCCTCCACTCAGCACACTGTACCCTCCACTCAGCACACTGTACCCTCCACTCAGCACACTGTACCCTTCACTCAGCACACTGTACCCTCCCTGCAGCACACTGTACCCTTCACACAGTACCCTTCACTCAGCACACAGTACCCTTCACTCAGCACACTGTACCCTTCACACAGTACCCTTCACTCAGCACACTGTACCCTTCACTCAGCACACTGTACCCTCCACTCAGCACACTGTACCCTCCACTCAGCACACTGTACCCTCCACTCAGCACACTGTACCCTCCACCCTCCACTCAGCACACTGTACCTTCCACTCAGCACACGGTACCCTTCTCACTCAGCACACTGCACCCTTCACTCAGTACACTGTACCCTTCACTCAGCACACTATACCCTTCACTCAGCACACTGCACCCTCCACTCAGCACACTGTACCCTCCACTCAGCACACTGTACCCTCCACTCAGTACACTGTACCCTCCACTCAGCACACTGTACCCTCCACTCAGCACACTGTACCCTCCACTCAGCACACTGTACCCTCCACTCAGCACACTGTACCCTCCACTCAGTACACTGTACCCTCCACTCAGCATACGATACCCTTCACTCAGCACACTGTACCCTTCACTCAGCACACTGTACCCTTCACGCAGCACTCAGCACACTGTACCCTCCACTCAGTACACTGTACCCTCCACTCAGCACACTGTACCCTCCACTCAGCACACTGTACCCTCCACTCAGCACACTGTACCCTCCACTCAGCACACTGTACCCTCCACTCAGTACACTGTACCCTCCACTCAGCATACGATACCCTTCACTCAGCACACTGTACCCTTCACTCAGCACACTGTACCCTTCACGCAGCACTCAGCACACTGTACCCTCCACTCAGCACACTGTACCCTTCACTCAGCACACTGTACCCTCCACTCAGCACACTGTACCCTTCACTCAGCACACTGTACCCTCCACGCAGCACACTGTACCCTTCACACAGTACCCTTCACTCAGCACACAGTACCCTTCACTCAGCACACTGTACCCTTCACTCAGCACACTGTACCCTTCACACAGTACCCTTCACTCAGCACACTGTACCCTTCACTCAGCATACTGTACCCTTCACACAGTACCCTTCACTCAGCACACAGTACCCTTCACTCAGCACACAGTACCTTTCACTCAGCACACTGTACCCTTCACTCAGCACACTGTACCCTTCACTCAGCACACTGTACCCTTCACTCAGTACACTGTACCCTTCACTCAGCACACTGTACCCTTCACTCAGCACACTGTACCCTTCACTCAGCACACTGTACCCTTCACACAGTACCCTTCACTCAGCACACTGTACCCTTCACTCAGCATACTGTACCCTTCACACAGTACCCTTCACTCAGCACACAGTACCCTTCACTCAGCACACAGTACCTTTCACTCAGCACACTGTACCCTTCACTCAGCACACTGTACCCTTCACTCAGCACACTGTACCCTTCACTCAGTACACTGTACCCTTCACTCAGTACACTGTACCTTTCACTCAGCACACTGTACCCTTCACTCAGCACACTGTACCCTTCACTCAGCACACTGTACCCTTCACTCAGCACACTGTACCCTTCACTCAGTACACTGTACCCTTCACTCAGTACACTGTACCTTTCACTCAGCACACTGTACCCTTCACTCAGCACACTGTACCCTTCACTCAGCACACTGTACCCTTCACTCAGCACACTGTACCCTTCACTCAGCACACTGTACCCTTCACTCAGTACACTGTACCCTTCACTCAGTACACTGTACCTTTCACTCAGCACACTGTACCCTTCACTCAGCACACTGTACCCTTCACTCAGCACACTGTACCCTTCACTCAGCACACTGTACCCTTCACTCAGCACACTGTACCCTTCACTCAGCACACTGTACCCTTCACTAGGTGTGGAAGGCACCTCTGACCTGTCATCAAGCTTGTAAACAACCTTCTTCATTAGTCAACTCCTTCTATAGAGCACAGGATGCATTTACAATCATATCACATTGTCCCATGCACTCTATACACAAGTTAGGGAATAAAACACACACACACATGCAGAAGGCTGCCACTCGAGCCCTCGTGTGAGTTTAGTTAATTTGTTAATTCATCTGAAAGTGATCCCTGTCAGTGTTCAGAGGGGAGTGAGAACGTGTTGATGAACGCCTCGTAAATGACAAGTGGGGTCGGCAGCGCGCGGACACCCGACACCTCTGCTAGTGTGTGTGTGTGTGTGTGTGTGTGTGTGTAAGAAGCTAGGCCACAGCTGCCTGTGAGAGGATCTGACAGGCCATGGAGACAAGCAGGCTGGACCACAGAGCAGTTACAGGCTACAGAGACACACACACACCACGTGCACTCATCACAAGAGCACACACACATACACACGTACACGCAAGCGAGCCAGCATATGCATTTAAACCCACACACACACAATCAGTCAGAGCTCAGTACTCCAGACACACTTCAGGTCCCAGCCCCAGAGAACAACATTCAGAAGCTCCTGGTATCTCATCATTATGAATGGTTATTTGTTTTCCTCCAGGAAGACAACAAGATAATGAGGTAATTGCTAAATGTTAGAATGTAGAAAACACGTTTTGGGGAAATACAAGCCTCTAAATGCTTTCTAATGATAAGCACAGGAAGTCTGTTAGAGGAAGTGGATAGGCTGGATTTAGACACAATACTATGTATGTTGTTCTCTCTTTAGAAGACGAAGAAGAGGAAGGAAGTTATGACAGTGACGAAGGACAAGACCTCAAAGCACAACCCTCCCGAGACGTCTCTTCATGCTCCACTGTGACTGGTCCATCCCCCTCGTCTGTCGTCAAGCTGGAGGCCAATCAGAAAGCCCGGAACAAAAAAGAGAGGCAGGAGCTTTACGGTAAGAAGACAGGCCTGGTGTGTGTGTGTGTGTGTGTGTGTGTGTGTGTGTGTGTGTGTGTGTGTGTGTGTGTGTGTGTGTGTGTGTGTGTGTGTGTGTGTGTGTGTGTGTGTGTGTGTGTGTGTGTTTTACGCTACTTAATTTCTGTCACCAAAATTAAGAATCTCAATAACATTGGTCAGCTTTGACATGTTTACAATGTTTACTAAATATTTGTCATACACAAGTACTGATGCTCACAAGGTGTACATGGTACTATAAACATCTATATCCCCTAAAATATATATAAATATTATAATTATAATCATCTCCAGGAAGGGCATCTGTTTTGTTTTAGTCTGTGGGGTCGTTACTGGTCTAAAATCTTCTCTAATTCCTGATTGAGAGAAAAGAGAAAGGAACACTGGTTCAGGACTGATAATATACACTGTCTGTTATTCAGTACCACATCAATGTTTAGTTCCTACCTTACCAATTCAGAGAGCACATTGACTCCCCTATCACTGACTGTCTACACTCGTACCTGTCTACCACTGCCCCTCTACACTCATACCTGTCTACCACTGCCCCTCTACACTCATACCTGTCTACCACTGTCCCTCTACACTCGTACCTGTCTACCACTGCCCCTCTACACTCATATCTGTCTACCACTGCCCCTCTACACTCATACCTGTCTACCACTGCCCCTCTACACTCATACCTGTCTACCACTGCCCCTCTACACTCATACCTGTCTACCACTGCCCCTCTACACTCATACCTGTCTACCACTGACCCTCAACACTCGTACCTGTCTACCACTGCCCCTCTACACTCATACCTGGTTACCACTGCCCCTCTACACTCATACCTGTCTACCACTGCCCCTCTACACTCATACCTGTCTACCACTGCCCCTCTACACTCATACCTGTCTACCACTGCCCCTCTACACTCATACTTGTCTACCACTGCCCCTCTACACTCATACCTGGTTACCACTGCCCCTCTACACTCATACCTGTCTACCACTGCCCCTCTACACTCATATCTGTCTACCACTGCCCCTCTACACTCATACCTGTCTACCACTGCCCCTTTACACTCATACCTGTCTACCACTGACCCTCAACACTCGTACCTGTCTACCACTGCCCCTCTACACTCATACCTGTCTACCACTGCCCCTCTACACTCATACCTGTCTACCACTGCCCCTCTACATTCATACCTGTCTACCACTGCCCCTCTACATTCATACCTGTCTACCACTGCCCCTCTACACTGATACCTGTCTACCACTGCCCCTCTACACTCATATCTGTCTACCACTGCCCCTCTACACTCATACCTGTCTACCACTGCCCCTCTACACTCATACCTGTCTACCACTGACCCTCTACACTCATACCTGTCTACCACTGCCCCTCTACATTCATACCTGTCTACCACTGCCCCTCTACACTCATACCTGTCTACCACTGCCCCTCTACACTGATACCGGTCTTTTCTTCCAGGCACTGATTTTACAGATTGTGGCTTTTTTGAGGAACTTGCAACGACTGTACAGTGGGGCAAAAAAGTATTTAGTCAGCCACCAATTGTGCACGTTCTCCCACTTAAAAAGATGAGAGAGGCCTGTAATTTTCATCATAGGTAGACTTCAACTATGACAGACAAAATGAGAAAAAAAATCCAGAAAATCACATTGCAGGATTTTTAATGAATTTATTTGCAAATTATGGTGGAAAATAAGTATTTGGTCAATAACAAAAATGTATCTCAATACTTTGTTATATACCCTTTGTTGGCAATGACAGAGGTCAAACGTTTTCTGTAAGTCTTCACAAGGTTTTCACACACTGTTGCTGGTATTTTGGCCCATTCCTCCATGCAGATCTCCTCTAGAGCAGTGATGTTTTGGGGCTGTTGCTGGGCAACACGGACTTTCAACTCCCTCCAAAGATTTTCTATGGGGTTGAGATCTGGAGACTGGCTAGGCCACTCCAGGACCTTGAAATGCTTCTTACGAAGCCACTCCTTCGTTGCCCGGGCGGTGTGTTTGGGATCATTGTCATGCTGAAAGACTCAGCCACGTTTCATCTTCAATGCCCTTGCTGATGGAAGGAGGTTTTCACTCAAAATCTCACGATACATGGCCCCATTCATTCTTTCCTTTACATGGATCAGTCGTCCTGGTCCCTTTGCAGAAAAACAGCCCCAAAGCATGATGTTTCGACCCCCATGCTTCACAGTAGGTATGGTGTTCTTTGGATGCAACTCAGCATTCTTTGTCCTCCAAACACGACGAGTTTAGTTTTTTCCAAAAAGTTATATTTTGGTTTCATCTGACCATATGACATTCTCTTCTTCTGGATCATCCAAATGCTGTCTAGCAAACTTCAGACGGTTCTGGACATGTACTGGCTTAAGCAGGGGGACACGTCTTCCACTGCAGGATTTGAGTCCCTGGCGGCGTAGTGTGTTGCTGATGGTAGCTTTGTTACTTTGGTCCCAGCTCTCTGCAGGTCATTCACTAGGTCCCCCCGTGTGGTTCTGGGATTTTTGCTCACCATTCTTGTGATCATTTTGACCCCACGGGGTGAGATCTTGCGTGGAGCCCCAGATCGAGGGAGATTATCAGTGGTCTTGTATGTCTTCCATTTCCTAATAATTGCTCCCACAGTTGATTTCTTCAAACCAAGCTGCTTACCTATTGCAGATTCAGTCTTCCCAGCCTGGTGCAGGTCTACAATTGTGTTTCTGGTGTCCTTTGACAGCTCGTTGGTCTTGGCCATAGAGTTTGGAGTGTGCCTGTTTGAGGTTGTGGACAGGTGTCTTTTATACTGATAACAAGTTCAAACAGGTGCCACTAATACAGGTAACGAGTGGAAAACAGAGGAGCCTCTTAAAGAAGAAGTTACAGATCTGTGAGAGCCATACATCTTGCTTGTTTGTAGGTGACCAAATACTTATTTTCCACCATCATTTGCAAATAAATTCATTAAAAATCCTACAATGTGATTTTCTGGATTTTTTTTCTAATTTTGTCTGTTATAGTTGAAGTGTACCTATGATGAAAATTACAGGCCTCTCTCATCTTTTTAAGTGGGAGAACTTGCACAATTGGTGGCTGACTAAATACTTTTTTGCCCCACTGTATATGAGGTTATTTTACCTTTAGTTGAATGCACTAATTGGATTGTAAGTCACACTGAATGAGAATGCTAAATGACTAAAATACTAAATGCAGTATTACTAAATATAATTCTCGATTGAACCATGCAGGTTCCCAGAGTTTGTCCGGGGCAGAGGGAGAGGTGAAGGTGAGGAAGAGGGCCCCCTGTAGGCTTGGCATGGTCACTGCAGCCAAGAAGCACCCAGAGTATCAGGACCAGT
>NC_048576.1:92617585-92622585 GCF_013265735.2 Oncorhynchus mykiss | reverse complement strand
TTCCTCTCTCTATCTCTATTCCTTTCTCTCTCTCTCTTCCTCTCTCTCTCCCTTCCTCTTCCTCTCTCCCTTCCTCTTCCTCTCTCTCTCTCTCTCTCTCGCTCTCTCTCTCTCCTCTTTCTCAATCTCCAGCTACAGCATTGTTATTGACGGGGAGAGAGGAAACCGCCCCAGAATCTACTCACTGGAGCAACTGCTGCAGGAAGCGGTGAGTTCAGTTCCTACCCCCTCTTTAGAAAACAATAGTTCCCCCCACACCTAGACCTCTGGGATGTGGTCACGCTGGACTAACCCACTCTGGATCCTCCTCAATTCCTCTCCCTTCCCTCTCTACTGTCCTCTCCTCTACTGTCCTCTCCTCTACTGTCCTCTACTGTCCTCTCCTCTACTGTCCTCTTCTCTACTGTCCTCTACTGTCCTCTCCTCTTCTGTCCTCTCCTCTACTGTCCTCTACTGTCCTCTCCTCTACTGTCCTCTCCTCTACTGTCCTCTACTGTCCTCTCCTCTACTGTCCTCTTCTCTACTGTCCTCTCCTCTACTGTCCTCTACTGTCCTCTCCTCTACTGTCCTCTTCTCTACTGTCCTCTCCTCTACTGTCCTCTACTCTCCTCTGCTCTACTGTCCTCTCCTCTACTGTCCTCTCCTCTACTGTCCTCTCCTCTACTGTCCTCTACTGTCCTCTACTGTCCTCTCCTCTACTGTCCTCTCCTCTACTGTCCTCTACTGTCCTCTCCTCTACTGTCCTCTCCTCTACTGTCCTCTACTGTCCTCTCCTCTACTGTCCTCTTCTCTACTGTCCTCTACTGTCCTCTACTGTCCTCTCCTCTACTGTCCTCTCCTCTACTGTCCTCTTCTCTACTGTCCTCTACTGTCCTCTCCTCTACTGTCCTCTCCTCTACTGTCCTCTACTGTCCTCTCCTCTACTGTCCTCTCCTCTACTGTCCTCTACTGTCCTCTCCTCTACTGTCCTCTTCTCTACTGTCCTCTCCTCTACTGTCCTCTACTCTCCTCTGCTCTACTGTCCTCTCCTCTACTGTCCTCTCCTCTACTGTCCTCTCCTCTACTGTCCTCTACTGTCCTCTACTGTCCTCTCCTCTACTGTCCTCTCCTCTACTGTCCTCTACTGTCCTCTCCTCTACTGTCCTCTCCTCTACTGTCCTCTACTGTCCTCTACTGTCCTCTACTGTCCTCTCCTCTACTGTCCTCTCCTCTACTGTCCTCTACTGTCCTCTACTGTCCTCTATCCTCTGTGAGTTTCTGTGCTCGTGTGTGTGTACTTTTAAGCTACTGAGTAGTGATAATCCCTCTATCACCTGCTCCATACATGTGTTGTGTCTTAATGGGAGACGACGCAGACTTCCCCTCCTGGTAACACAGGCTGCCCATACTGATGGAGACACAGGCTGCCCATACTGATGGAGACACAGGCTGCCCATACTGATGGAGACACAGGCTGCCCATACTGATGGAGACACAGGCTGCCCATACTGATGGAGACACAGGCTGCCCATACTGATGGAGACACAGGCTGCCCATACTGATGGAGACACAGGCTGCCCATACTGATGGAGACACAGGCTCATACTGATGGAGACACAGGCTGCCCATACTGATGGAGACACAGGCTGCACATACTGATGGAGACACAGGCTGCCCATACTGATGGAGACACAGGCTGCCCATACTGATGGAGACACAGGCTCATACTGATGGAGACACAGGCTGCCCATACTGATGGAGACACAGGCTGCACATACTGATGGAGACACAGGCTGCCCATACTGATGGAGACACAGGCTGCCCATACTTATGGAGACACAGGCTGCCCATACCGATGGAGACACAGGCTGCACATACTGATGGAGACACAGGCTCATACTGATGGAGACACAGGCTGCCCATACTGATGGAGACACAGGCTGCCCATACTGATGGAGACACAGGCTGCCCATACTGATGGAGACACAGGCTGCCCATACTGATGGAGACACAGGCTCATACTGATGGGGACACAGGCTCATACTGATGGAGACACAGGCTGCCCATACTGATGGAGACACAGGCTGCACATACTGATGGAGACACAGGCTGCCCATACTGATGGAGACACAGGCTGCCCATACTGATGGAGACACAGGCTCATACTGATGGAGACACAGGCTGCCCATACTGATGGAGACACAGGCTGCACATACTGATGGAGACACAGGCTGCCCATACTGATGGAGACACAGGCTGCCCATACTTATGGAGACACAGGCTGCCTATACCGATGGAGACACAGGCTGCACATACTGATGGAGACACAGGCTCATACTGATGGAGACACAGGCTGCCCATACTGATGGAGACACAGGCTGCCCATACTGATGGAGACACAGGCTGCCCATACTGATGGAGACACAGGCTCATACTGATGGAGACACAGGCTGCCCATACTGATGGAGACACAGGCTGCACATACTGATGGAGACACAGGCTGCCCATACTGATGGAGACACAGGCTGCCCATACTTATGGAGACACAGGCTGCCCATACCGATGGAGACACAGGCTGCACATACTGATGGAGACACAGGCTCATACTGATGGAGACACAGGCTGCACATACTGATGGAGACACAGGCTGCCCATACTGATGGAGACACAGGCTGCCCATACTGATGGAGACACAGGCTCATACTGATGGAGACACAGGCTGCCCATACTGATGGAGACACAGGCTGCACATACTGATGGAGACACAGGCTGCCCATACTGATGGAGACACAGGCTGCCCATACTGATGGAGACACAGGCTCATACTGATGGAGACACAGGCTGCCCATACTGATGGAGACACAGGCTGCACATACTGATGGAGACACAGGCTGCCCATACTGATGGAGACACAGGCTCATACTGATGGAGACACAGGCTGCCCATACTGATGGAGACACAGGCTGCACATACTGATGGAGACACAGGCTGCCCATACTGATGGAGACACAGGCTGCCCATACTTATGGAGACACAGGCTGCCCATACCGATGGAGACACAGGCTGCACATACTGATGGAGACACAGGCTCATACTGATGGAGACACAGGCTGCCCATACTGATGGAGACACAGGCTGCCCATACTGATGGAGACACAGGCTGCCCATACTGATGGAGACACAGGCTGCCCATACTGATGGAGACACAGGCTCATACTGATGGGGACACAGGCTCATACTGATGGAGACACAGGCTGCCCATACTGATGGAGACACAGGCTGCACATACTGATGGAGACACAGGCTGCCCATACTGATGGAGACACAGGCTGCCCATACTGATGGAGACACAGGCTCATACTGATGGAGACACAGGCTGCCCATACTGATGGAGACACAGGCTGCACATACTGATGGAGACACAGGCTGCCCATACTGATGGAGACACAGGCTGCCCATACTTATGGAGACACAGGCTGCCCATACCGATGGAGACACAGGCTGCACATACTGATGGAGACACAGGCTCATACTGATGGAGACACAGGCTGCCCATACTGATGGAGACACAGGCTGCCCATACTGATGGAGACACAGGCTGCCCATACTGATGGAGACACAGGCTGCCCATACTGATGGAGACACAGGCTCATACTGATGGGGACACAGGCTCATACTGATGGAGACACAGGCTGCCCATACTGATGGAGACACAGGCTGCACATACTGATGGAGACACAGGCTGCCCATACTGATGGAGACACAGGCTCATACTGATGGAGACACAGGCTGCCCATACTGATGGAGACACAGGCTGCACATACTGATGGAGACACAGGCTGCCCATACTGATGGAGACACAGGCTCATACTGATGGAGACACAGGCTGCCCATACTGATGGAGACACAGGCTGCACATACTGATGGAGACACAGGCTGCCCATACTGATGGAGACACAGGCTGCCCATACTTATGGAGACACAGGCTGCCCATACCGATGGAGACACAGGCTGCACATACTGATGGAGACACAGGCTCATACTGATGGAGACACAGGCTGCCCATACTGATGGAGACACAGGCTGCCCATACTGATGGAGACACAGGCTGCCCATACTGATGGAGACACAGGCTGCCCATACTGATGGAGACACAGGCTCATACTGATGGGGACACAGGCTCATACTGATGGAGACACAGGCTGCCCATACTGATGGAGACACAGGCTGCACATACTGATGGAGACACAGGCTGCCCATACTGATGGAGACACAGGCTGCCCATACTGATGGAGACACAGGCTCATACTGATGGAGACACAGGCTGCCCATACTGATGGAGACACAGGCTGCACATACTGATGGAGACACAGGCTGCCCATACTGATGGAGACACAGGCTGCCCATACTTATGGAGACACAGGCTGCCCATACCGATGGAGACACAGGCTGCACATACTGATGGAGACACAGGCTCATACTGATGGAGACACAGGCTGCCCATACTGATGGAGACACAGGCTGCCCATACTGATGGAGACACAGGCTGCCCATACTGATGGAGACACAGGCTGCCCATACTGATGGAGACACAGGCTCATACTGATGGGGACACAGGCTCATACTGATGGAGACACAGGCTCATACTGATGGAGACACAGGCTCATACTGATGGAGACACAGGCTGCCCATACTGATGGAGACACAGGCTCATACTGATGGAGACACAGGCTGCCCATACTGATGGAGACACAGGCTCATACTGATGGAGACACAGGCTCATACTGATGGAGACACAGGCTGCCCATACTGATGGAGACACAGGCTCATACTGATGGAGACACAGGCTCATACTGTAGACAAACTGTAGCTGCCAGCATAAAGGGAACACAGTGGTGGTTCCTGAGTTAATGAAGCAATTAGGGTCATGTATAACAATGACACGTTGCCCATTATTTTGGATACCATGGCTAGAAGAAGAGATCTCAGTGACTTTGAAATAGGGGTCTCAAAGGAGCACA